>NW_021145930.1:0-19038 GCF_002837175.3 Physeter macrocephalus | reverse complement strand
GGCCTCCCTCTGCTGCGGCCTTTCCCGTTGCGGAGGACAGGCTCCGGACGCGCAGGCTCAGCGGCCATGGCTCACGGGCCCAGCCGCGCCGCGGCATGTGGGATCCTCCCAGACCGGGGCGCGAACTCGGTTCCCCTGCATCGGCAGGCGGACGCGCAACCGCTGCGCCACCAGGGAAGCCCTCCACAGGACTTTAAAGTTTACGTCTGTGCTCCTGTGATCCTCACCATTTCCCCTTTGACAGATGAGGTACTGCAGCCCAAAGAGGGAAATGACTTGCCCTTGGTCACTTGGTCTGTACTGGCAGTCTAGCCTACAACATTCTCCTGACCCCTACCCTTGTCTCTCTCTCCTGCTCAGCACTAGATTCTGGGTCCTGATGCCAGCTCTGCTGCAAATGAGCTGTGTGACCTGGGACATGCCACCTCAGCTCTCTGAACCTCCTTCATAAATGTACTGGCCCTCCAAAACCCTGTTGTCATTTCATTCATTCCACAAGTGCTGCTTTTCAGGAGGCCCTGAGTCAGGTCCTGGAGCCGTGAGGATGAAGATTCCAGCTCTCTGCCCACAAAGTGGGACCATATTCAGAGCCCAGGGAGGGTGTGGACTGGGAAACCTCACGTAGAGAGAAGAGGGCAGGAACCCAAGTTCTCTTTCAGGGGACCCAGAGATTCCCAAGAGAAGTCTGGTCAGAGAATTTGCATCCACAAGTTGGCCTCCCTTTAAGAAAGCCCTACAACAAAATGTCTGAACTCGAAAGAAAGATTTATACGCTTTACAGAAAGGTTCTTTACTCTGCAGTTCTTAAAAACAAAACAAACCAAAAAAACAAAAAACAAAAAAACTCCCTTCTCCAATTCCCACCTCTGGATTTTCAGTGCATTCGAAAATTGTTAGGAACACATTCATAGAGTAAAGCAGGAAAGGGAAGCAGGAAAGGAAAGCAGGAGTTGGGCTGTTTGCCTGACTACTGAACGGGTCTCAGCAGCATTGCAAAACCAGCAGCCACTCTTATCTCTTAGACTCAGTTTTCCCCACCTTAGGCTGTGTGGTGGGTACATTGGTGCCAGGTGTGGAAGCAGAGAATGGTTATCATTTATTGAACCTTACTATGTGCTATAATTAACACCCATTTCACAGACGAGGAAACTGAGGCTCAGAGCTAGGATTTCAATCAGGTCTGGCTGACTGTAGAGCCAGGGCTCTCGGCTCACCTTGCTCAGCCCTGCTCTTGACTAGGACACAGATCAGTCACTGCACTTGGGGGCCCAGGGAGCTGTAGTATGCAAAATGGGTAGATCCAAGGGGCGGAAGATTACTGGGGGCATCAAGACCATTAGGAGAGAAAGGAGACACTCTCTTGGGGCGGGGGGTGGGGGTGGGGGTGGTGCTCACCATCTCCCCATCCAAAGGCAGTGGGACATCCCATCGGCCCAGGAGCTCTGGAAACTGGGCCCTGCAGTCAAGTAAAGCGGGGTGGGGCGGAGGAGCCTAGGAAAGTAAGGGCCATCACTCCCGGGGAGCCCATGAGCCTGAGGGGACACTCGCCCAGGGCGCCCGAAGCCCCAGCTCGGGCTCCGCGTGGCACTTCCGATCCGCGCCCTGCGCCCCGCCCACGGGCGCTCTGCGCCCCCAGCTCCGACCCGCGCCCGGCCCCGCCCCGCCAGTGTGCCCACCCCCGGCCCGCCCCGCGGTCCACTTGCCCGGCTCCTGCAGCGTACCGGAGCTTCAAGGCGCTGGCGGACTGACCCACCAGCAGTTGGCACTGGGGGCGCTGGCGCGTCGGCCGCTCCTCTCTCCCGCCGGCAACCTCGGGCTCCCGGAGCCAGCGGTCCAGACGGCGGCGCCGCGCGGGGGGCCGGGATCGGGCGGCTGGAGGCTGCGAGGCGGGAGGCAGCGGAGGAAGCGGAGGACGTCCAGAGCCCCGAGCGCACCCCAGCCTCGCTCGCAGCCCGGAGCTCGGGGCTCAGCGCCCTCCCGGCCCGCGTCCCCGCGCGGCCACATGGCTTCTCTCCGCGCGCGGCTTTCCTGCCTGCTGCTCTTGCACTGTGCGCTCTGCGCCAACGCGGGCAGCAGGACCCCAGGTGCGTGCGGGTAGGGCGCGCAGGGGCGCACGGGGTCCGGGGTGCACGCGGGCCAGGGTGGCCCGAGGGTGCCCCAGGAGCCCGGCAGCTTTCGAGCGGGTGGGAGGCTGTGCGCACGCTGGGTCTGAGCTCTCTTTTCTTACCCCAGTGCCACCGACGCTGTCCGGGGATTTCTCTCCCTTTCTGGCACAAGACTAGGGAGAGACCCCAGGAGAGCACTTGAGGATAGGAGCCTTTTCTTAGGGGCTGTGTATCTGTCTCTTGGTCTCTGTGTTTCTCTCTCACTCTCTGTCTCACGCTCCTGTGTGTCTTTCTCTCAGTGTCTTCTCTGTCTCCAGCTTGTATGCATGTGTGCACATATGTGTGTACGTATGTGCAAGTGTCTGACTGTCAACACACACAGAATCAGGCTGGCAGGTGGTTGCCCCACACCCCAGTGAACACCGGGCACTCACATTCCTGCACAGAAACACACATACATCCCTCTCCCCCAGCATTCTCACACTCTGTGCTGTGCAGACAGCCTCTCACACGCAGATCAGACACACTCCACCGTCACTTTGCAGTGTGAGGTGCCCTCCTGGTGGCTCTGAGCTTGGGGAGGGGGCTCTGGTCATTTCCAGGCAGGGTGCCTGCTTGTCTTTGAGCTCTGTTCACGTACCAAACAGGATCCCCCTAGCTGAAGTCTTGGGGGTGTTCTGCTGCAAAGGGTAAAACCAGAGGAAAGTTCGTCATCTCCCTCCCCGCCCTCCAATAACTGCCTTGGGCAGGAGGGATTTTCAGGGCACATCGTTTTCTAGGTTTTATCAGTGCTGTGAAGGGGGTTGGGGACACAAGAGATAGAGCTGTGTGGAAATGAAAATTCCTCCCTAACTCCTATCCATGAATCACTAGGCCTAGAAGCCAGGGAGCTGTCATTCCTGCCCTGCCTGGCTGGGCTTAGCGAGAGCTGTGTGAGGACGGGCTGCTGGCATGCAGCCTGGAGCATGGGGCCATGACCTCACACTTAATTCAGTCCGAGTGGGCAGGTCACCCCTGCGTCTCCTTTTATTTTTGAAGATCTATATATACCCAGCTTGGGGCTGGGCCATGTAGAAATCTCGGCAGCCACTGTGCTGCTTAAAAAAGTTTTCTTTCTAAACTTGGAAAAATGTAGAACCTGTATCCCCTCCCTTCCCTCTCCAGCTCCTCTTTTCTCCTTGACACGTGCCCAGGAGGCCCTGAGTTTCTAGGTGTGTTTGTTTTGCCAGCTGTGTTCCGGGAGCTTGGTGACAGGGGCCCTACCCCGGGGTGGGCTGGTGACTTCAGGGCACTGGGGAGTTTGGGCACGTCCAGCCATCCCTCTTTGCCCTGGGGGCTTTCGGGGAATTTCCTCTGTAGTGCCCAAGGTTGGAAGGTTTGTTGCTGGAGTGACAGGACTCTGTCTGGCATCATTTGTTTTCCTCCGCCAGCTGTAACAAGGGCCTGGGGGCTATGGGGAGCAACCTGTGTCTAGCAGTTTACGAACTTGAACACCAATCATCCAAGTGCAGAGATCCATGGGCTCTGGAAGCACTGGATGAGAAATAGATGAACTTGGGCTAAGGGCTTCCTCCCAGGTGACGGTCAAGGTTGCAGAGCCCTTCCTGCCCCCATGGGATTTCCAGCTTCCCCCGCTTAGCTCTGCTCAGACGGCACCGAAGTAACTCTTTCTTTATTTCCAACAGAGTTGCTCTTCTCAAGAAAGCTCAGTGACTATGGTGTGACAGTGCCCTGCAGCACAGATTCTCAGGGACGCTTCCTCTCCCACGTGGTATCTGGGCCACCAGCAGCCTCCTCAGGGAGTACAGAGGTGGACAGACCACCCGCACCACTGTCACACTCCGGTCACCTGCGGGTGGCTCGAAGCCCACTGCGCCCCAAAGGAGTGACCTTGCAGCCTGGCAGGGGGGGGCGCTCCTCCCTCTACTTCAACGTCACCGTTTCTGGGGAGGAACTGCACTTACACCTGCGGCCCAACCGGCGGCTGGTGGTGCCCGGAGCCTCGGTGGAGTGGCAGGAGGATTTTCGGGAGCTGTTCCGTCAGCCCTTGCAGAGGGAGTGTGTCTACACTGGCGGTGTCACGGGCATGCCAGGGGCAGCTGTCGCCATCAGCAACTGCGACGGATTGGTAAGGCACAAGTCTTTCATCAAGCAGCACCCCCCCCGTCCTCCCCCTTTCCTCCCCGTTCCCCTCACCGAGCCAGACCGACATGGTTTTCTCCTTGGCTCCCGTGTGTTTGGGATTCCTGTGGGCACAGCCTGCAGTCTGGGCCAAGTCAGGGGCTGCGCCGCTTTCCAGAGAGAGCCCCGCGTGCCCCTTGGGCCACCAGGTTCATACTGTGCCAGCTGTAAAGTGGCCGAGATAGGACGGTACCTTATCCTGGTCATCCCCTCGCCATCTACTGACACACCGGGACCACAGCTCACCCGTCGGGGTCTGAGTGCCGCAGACACACGCACGCAGGCGTGAGGAGGGCAGGCTCTGCTGGGGTTGAGTCCTGGCCGTGCCGCTCACTGGCCGTGTCACTTTGGATAAGTTCCTTGCCCTCTGTGGTCCTTTCCCTTACCCATGAAGTGGGATTTATTCATTCTGTACATATTTACTGTGTGCGCCCCACGTGCCAGTCGGGCGCTGGGGATACGGCAGTGCCTGAGACAGACACAGTCCCCTGCCCTCCTGGAGCTGATGTGCTGGTGATGAAAATATGACCTACCTCACGAGGCAGCACGGCCAGTGGTTGGCCCCTGCTTGGCACATGGTCAGGGCTGTCGGTATCAGCTGCTGTTATTATTTTTACTGCTGTGTCCTTCCTCGTGCCCCACCGTCTCTGGTCCCGAAGCCAGCCTGCTCTTCCGTGGCTCCCTGATCTGAGTTCCCTTTCTCAGGACCTGCTCCCTCCCCCCAGGCACAGGGAACCCCCTGCTAGGTCGTTCCATGTTGCAAACCAGAAAGCCACAGGTGGCTTCTCTCCTTCTTGTGCTCAACTCAGGCTGGATCCCACTCCCCCTGCTGCCCCGTCTGCTGTGTATCAGGCCCTCGTGAGCCTGCGTGGCAGCTCCAGGGCCTTGATGGGCACTGTTTTCATGGTCTCTGCTTTGCCAGGCACGAGCTGATATGTCCAGGAAAGGACCTGCTTGCCCCTCTGCCTTTGAGCTTTAAGAGAGGGATGGGTCAGATTGGGGGATGGTAAGGGGAGGGGTCTTTCCTTACTGGCAGGGCTGGGAACACTTCTTACCATCTTCCCATCCTTACGAGGTGCCTTCCTGCTGAATGTCATGGCTGCCTTTGTCTAGACCAGGGTTTCTCAGTCTTTTTTTTCGTTGTCATCCCCCTGAGGAGCCTTTTAGACATTTTTTCCCTAATTGCTCCCCAATGAAACCTTAATACCGCAGCTATACTGAATATCTGTTTTTAAACTCTATGTCTATCTGTGCTTTATATATGAAAAGAGTAAAATTTTTGCCTCCCAGAGAACAAACTTTTGCCCCATAGGAGGCACTAGAGCCCCCATTGAGAGGCTTAGTCTAGGCAGTGGTCGGTTTTCAGCGTTGAGGGTGCACCAGAATCACCTGGAATGCGAGGGTTCTGTGGAGCGGACTTTGAGGAACCCAGATTGTAAGGATAGCTGGAGAAGGCTGAGACCTTGTCCTGGTGCCAGGGTGAGCCTTGGCCGCCATCCCGCCCTGGCTCAGCAGTCCTGGGACTCTCCTCAGCCTGTGGCTAGCGCTGTGCTGTGGCCAAGTTTTGGTTGTAAATCCAAAGTGACATGAGGAATCACCTAGAGATCCAGTGTCTGTGCAGATGGAGAGATAGAAAGCGCCAGTACACATCAGTGGCTTGGGCTGAATGACATGGTGACCTGATGTCATCAGCCAAATGGGCTGTAAGCTGTTCAGTGACAGAGCTGTTCTCCCGTTTCCTTGACTACCTCCATAAATGTCCACGGGGACCTAAACAAAGGCATGAGTGGATGATCATCACCATTAATATGTAACTGCCCACACCCTTTGCACCCTGGAAACCTTCTTATCATTGAACCAGCTCAGCAGACATTGACAGGTGGTCACTGGATGCTCAGCTGATGTTGCTGAATTTGGTGGCCTCTGAGTAAATGTTCTCATTGGCTATGCGACCTGGGCAAGTCACTTCCCCTCTCTGGGCTTTACTCTTCTCATTTGCCCAAAGAGGGGCTGCACTCACTCCTCCCTGGCAGACAGAAATCGATTCTACGTGACATTTGCAGAAGCTGGGCGAGGTCTCGGAGGTTCCATGGATGAGCTTCTGGAAGCCTGTTCTGCGGTGGAACTGAGGCTCCAGGAGTGGCTTGCCTGGTCCCTGCGTTTGGTGAGAGGCAGAACTGGACCTCCTGGGCTAGGCCCCTGCTTGTGCCCTGGTCTCCAGAATCCAGTCCCTAAGGCCAGTTCTCAGGGGTCTCCCTGACCTGGTCCCTGACACGGACCACAGCCCAGCACAGAGGCTCCCCGTCCAGGGCAGGGATTTCCTCACCTCCAGCCCACTCCAGAAAACTGCCCTGTGTCCCCGTGAGAGCAAGGGCTGTTCACTGTCACCCAGCTGAGCCACCTTTGGATTCAAAGGCCACAGTGCAGCCCTTCTGATGATAAGATTTAACTCTGCATCTTTATGTGGACTCTGGGTTTTAACCCCATCTTCTTCCACGTCTCAAATGCTGAAGTCACTCAGTCCAAAAAAATACGTACTGAGCACTGGCCATGGGCAAGGTCCACAGGGAGATGTAAGAAAGTGAAGGTGACACGAATAATAACAGCAACAGTCACGAGCCATAGCCATAGCCCAGGCACAGCACACATACTGTCATGTGCATTCATTAACTTCATCCATCGTGTAAGTGGGGAGACTGAGTCATGGGGAGAGGTGTGAAGATAATATCAATACCCATAGCTTCTATTGGCACAGGACTTTATAGTTTATAAAGCCTTTCAGTTGTATGAGGTGCGTACACAGATATTGTTGTAACCCTGCTTTGCCGAGAGTCAGGTCTCTGTCCTCAAGGAACTTGGGTGCTAAGCAGGGGGTACCCCACAAATAGTTTCAACAGTAACTTTTTGGTTTTCCGTAGCACAGCAGGGATGGCTGCTCGGCAAATGGGAGTGATTATTATCTTTGTCTTAGAGAAGATAATATTTGAACTGGGTCTTGAAGGATGAATAGAAGTTTGTTGGGGCCAGAGGGTGGGTAGGGCGTTCTGGGCAGAGGAAAGAGCTTGCCAGTGAGGGAGCACCATGCTGGATGGGGCCGGGGAGGTGATCCTAGAAGACACTGGGCAGGTGGGCCTTGGTCTGACCTTGAAGGGAGGGCAGGATAGGAGAGGGGGCCCAGGGCAGGGAAGCAGCAGCCTGTTATCTGAGAAGAGTCTGGGCTGGGAGTTGGGAGCCATGACTGTGTGACCCTGGGCAAGCTGCCCTGCTTCTCTGGGCCTCCCTTGCCTCCTGGGTGTATCATGGAGCCTGTAATGGATGAGCTCAGAGCACCTTCTAGCTCTGGCATTGGTACTTTGCGACACAGGGCAGGCCTTGCTGGAGGAGCTTGAAGCTAGGCCACTGTAAACCTGTGGTTGACTGCCCCTTCCTGGCGGGTCCTGGGTCTGCTCCTGCCAGGCCTGGGCGGGGCTGCAGGTGCAGAGAGGAAAGACACCCATCCTGAGCTTGGCCCTCATGGCTTAGCAGACCTTCCAGTTGGAAGACGGTCTGAACAAACCCTCCTCTGTGTGGACAGACTTGCAGCCTTTTGGACTTTAGCTGCTCTGGTAAGTGCTGTGTCTAAACTGATGACTCGATCCTCCTTTCCAGCTGGAACCTGCGGCGGGAGCAGTGGCCATTATCTCTTCCACTTCTCCTGCCATCCCGCAGAGTCAGTCACCACGGGCACCGAGACAGACACTGGGCGGGTTCTGTGTACGGCGGTTAATTCATGCCTGACACTGAGGAATGGGCACTTTATCTCACTTCCCACCTGCTCTGCTGGAAGGCCTGGTGTGTCATAGTCAGGGAGGGGGTCGGGCAGGGGGAACCAAGAATGAGGAAGCCAGGACCCCTGCCCTAGATGAGTCTGGAGGATAATGGGAAACCAGACATAAAAGCAGACAGATTACAATCCTGTATGAGGCAGCAGCAGGAGCACCCGTTTGTTTTGGTTAGGGGATCAGGGAATGCTCCTGGAGGAGGTGGCATTGGCTCAAAATTGTTCAGACATTATAAACATGAAAGAAAGTGCCAGGCCCTTGGCCAGCAGAGAGAACTACTGACCCAGAACAGGCTTGTGGGTGTTTGGGGGAAGGAAATAGGCGATGTGGGGAGGCCCAGTCGTACCTGCAGAGTGTTTCCTCTGGGGTTGGGGGCAGCTGTCAGACACTGGGGTCCCAGATTGGGAATGCGCCCAGGCAGCAGTGGCAGCCTGCTGGTCTACTCTGCAGAGCCTCCCTTGGGGATCCCGGCCAATCAACGTGGCAGTTCCCCCGATGCTCCTGTGACCCGAAACCTCAGGGCCTGTGGGCAGGGAGGGCCTGGGTCATCTCAGGTCCCCTGGCTGGGGCCAGGTGCAGAACAGACTCTCTGCTAGCAGTTGTGGTTCTGAAGTCCTGAGAGGCACATGGAGGCCTGGGTGGGGGGCCACTACTTTGTGGGTCCTGGAGGGGTTGTGGGGTGCAGGAATGAGATCAGCAGAGTGGGACCCCTGCATACCATCAGGAGCCCAGGCTGCCAGCCTCCTGAAGGCCACTTGCCCCGCTTCTACCTCTGTCTCCTGGGCTCCTGGGCCTCGCTGCCCCTGCACTGGGGTCATGGGGGCTGGGAGGTATCACGTCCCCCCCTCTTTGCCCTCAGTGCCTCTGTGAGTCACAGTCCTGGCGTGGAAGCAGCCGCACGTGTAAGATTTGTCACCATCTGGTTCTGTTTTCCACCCTCTGCAGAACGTGCATTTTTAACGGGTTACAGAGTAGACCCCTGGCAGGCGGTATGGGGAGAGGGCAGGGGAGGCTGTGTCCCAGCTCTGCTTCCTCTCCTCTGCCCAGTGGTGTGCAAGTCCCAGCAGCTCTCTGAGCCTCAGTCCTTTGTCTTTAAAATGGATTTAAGATGCCAGGCGGAGGGCGTGTGTGTTGGGACTGACAGTTTAAATGGCCCGGGGTTTCTCTGTGGGGTGATGAAACGTCCTAAAGTTGATTGCGGTGGTGGTTGCACAGCTTTATGCAGAGACGAAAAGCCATTACATTCTGCACTTTTATTCTTTTTAATTTAAAAAAGAAATTTTTTTATTGGAGTAGAGTTGATTTACAATGTTGTGTTTCAGGTGTACAGCAAAGTGAATCAGTTATACATATACATATACAAACATTCTGCACTTTAAATGGGTGAATTGTACGGTATATGAATTATGTTTCAGTAAAGCTGTTACCAGTAGGGCCTGGCTCATAGAAAGCCCCGTGACAGGCATTTTTGGTCATAATTAGGAAATAGTCTAGGGTGGCAGAAATTGTGGAGTCTCTCTACTCTAGTACAGACTAGCTGTGTGACCTTGAATAAGTTTCTAAATCTCTCTGTGCTTGAGATTCCTCATCTGTAAGGAGGAGAGGAGAACAATCGTCTATAGGGCTATTCAGAGGATTAAATAAGAAAATGTAAAAAAGTGAAGGGTCTGGTATATGGTGGGGCCTTAAAAAATGGGGATCATTAATAGTAATATTTATTACTTTTTTATAGTAATTACTACAGTAATTACAGTTATCATTAATGGTGAGAAATACTGAAAGTATTGTTGGAGTCCCTTGTACTGCAACAGTATGTAGATTATCAGTGCTCTCTGATGTGAGCCCGAGGCCATCTCTGGCTCCCGGGTTGGCCAGGCCCTGCCTCCCCTCTGCTGTGGCAGCTTTCTCTGCAGAATGGGCCAAATGGTGCTTGTTCAGTGCATGGGAGTGTATTACGACTGGTCTGTAATAACCCCACATGCCTTCCAGGGCAGGAGGGTACTGAGAGGTGCCAAGTGGAGCATTCTGTTAACAATCTGTAGGCACCTTCCCCCAGCCAGGCCCTTGACCAGCTCCTGGGGCTGCAGGGTTGAAACTCACCCCTCTCTCCCTGTGCTCCAGAACCCATGGTTTAAAGAAGGCCGATATGCACAGTAGACAGCATGAAACAAGACTGATCGCACTAAACGTCAGTGTTGTGTAGGAATGCAGGGAAACGTAATGCACTTGGTAGGTGGCCTGGAGGTGAGTACTGAGAAGGAGAGGTGCTCAGGGAAGGCTTCCCAGCAGAGGGGACATTTGGGCTGGGTATAAAAGCATCAATAGGAGCTTTTAAATCCAAGAGGTAGGAATTTTAGGCATTCACAGGGAAGGAAATCCTACGTCTTTGCAGGATTCAGGAAATGGCAAATCATCTCAGCTGCTCTCCACTGGAAAGCGGGGCGATGAAAATGTAGTTGGGAGAAGCTCTACCTCACTGTGGACTTAGATTTGCCCCTGTGGCCATAGGGAGCCATGGGAGGTTTGTAAGCAGGAGTCACTTTAGTATTTGGGGAAGATGCAAATCTTTCCAGCTGCATGCTGGCACAGTCCTATTGTAGCAGATTTGCCTGGGGCTCATCGGTGTCTTTGTGCCAATATCTGTCCTTTCCCTGGGGTTGCTCCATGATGTCTAGGGAGTGAGTGGGCTTTCCTGGCAGCTTCTTGGCAAGCACCCAGCTCTGCCTTTCTGTCTGTGCCTGCCCTGGGATGTGGAGTGTGAGGCCTGGAGTTTCAGAGGTGCCCTCACCCAACTGCCCGGCAGGCCTGTCCCCATACATCGTGGCCTGCGGGCTGCCTGCCCTTACACATCTGTGCCGACAACCCTGGGAGGGGCGGGGGATGTCTGGCCCCGCATTGTGCAGAGCTCGTCACCTTGCTCCACCCGCCTCTCCAGCCTTGATGGTGGATCCTGCCCTGCAGACCCTCACCTCTCCTCCTCTCTGTGGCTGTCTATCTGCTCCTAGGTGTGTTTGCACCTCACTTTGTAGCCCATGCCTTTGTTCTTGCTGTTCACATCTCCCACGGTGCCTTCCCTTCCCTCTGCTTGAGGCATCCCCCATCTTGGCCACCCAGTTCCCAAAAGTCAGGAACTGTCTTAACTTTTTGCATTTCTGTGCATGCCTAGTACAGGGCTGGGTTCGCGGTATACAGGAGGTCGGGACTTCAGCTGCCTCTAGGAGCAGGGATTCGCGCAAGGGAAGAGGGCCAGGTACTAGGGGAGAGGTGGGACAGCGGCAAATTCCTGTTTAAAGGGAGTGCCAATCTGGTATCACATTTGAGAATTTTAAGAGAGAAATCAGAAATACGGATTTTTAAGCAAAGTGTTCTATTTTTAAAACAGTGTGTGGGCCCAATGCAGCAGGGCTCTTAGCTGGAGGCCTCAGCTTGCCAGTGAGCAGTGCAGGGGATGAGAGCATGACCCCTGCAACCAGACTGCCTGGGTTGAAATGCCACCCTTGGCTTTTTCATGCTGTTTGGCCTTGGGCAATTACTAAGCCTCTCTGTGCTTCAGTTTCCTCATCTGCAAAGTGGGGATAATATTAGTCACTTCATAAGAGTTGTCAGGTGTGCAAAGGGCTTTATTAGCACAGTACCCGATATGCTTCAACTGTTGCTATTAAATGGTGTGGATTTATTGGTTGAGTCCACTGGGTCTGAGGGGATGGGAGCGGGAAAGAAGAGGAGAGGAAGTCAAGAGCACCCCAGTTTTCTGCTTTACAACCCCAGAGGGGTCTCTAGGCCTTTAGCTGGGCAGGCAAAGCCCATTCCTCCCAACCTTCTCCAGGCCTGTTCATTTTTTTCTCAGGTTGCAACTTGCTTCTCACCCCCGTCTGCATTCTTCCCCTGGAACATTCCCATTGGGCTCTCAAAGGGCATTGTCTGAGCATAGTCACCTGTGTGTCTCTATGACCCCGGCACCTGCCACAGGGCAGGCCCTCAGTGGATGTTGGGTGAGCTGACGGACCGGGAGAGGGAACGTGGAGGGCGCCCTTTCAGCGGCTCACGTTTGCATCTTCTCACCTCTGTCAGATGGGGAGGGACAGCGGGCCTGTCCTCCTCTCTGTGGCTGTCTATCTGCTCCTAGGCCAGTGATGGATGACACATGGCACTCGCAGTGCCACTTGGCCTCCTGCACGCCCGGCAAGCCCCGCAGGTCAGCTGTGCACGCTGCCCCCGAGTGCGTGTCCCAGTGTCTGCTCCAGGCACCCATGCCCCCGTGGACCTGAGCCAGTGGGTGAGGCGAGACTGTTTGCTTTCCTGCCCTCAGTGTGCCCTTTACTGGCGAGTTTCTGTCTCCAGAGCTCGCGTCCTCTGCGAGGGTGCAACCTGCTTCATCACGTTTGCTATTCAGGTAACCCAGTTCCCTGAGAAGCCCTCAGTCCTTTGTAGAATTTATGTTTCTATAACGAAAACAAGAAATTGTCTTTTTGGAGAAAAAGGGAGCTTCTGACCTGCCACACCAGGGTGACTGTGGGTCTTCAGGTAGAAAGTGGCCTGCAGCCCTTCTTACACTTCATAGAGTATGCCCCCCGTGGTCACTTCCTGCTTGTGGGGCTGTGGTCTGGGGGCTGCAGGCATGGGCAGCAGTCAGCATGGGGTGCCTTGACCCCAACCAAATCCGAGGAGGCAGGAGCACAGGTTTTCCTGGGGAGATAGGCAGTGTGGGGAAACTGAGTGACTATCAGTTATCCACAGCTGTGAAACAGACCAGCCTAAAACTGCTGAACTGAAAACAACAGCATATTCTTTCCGCAATTCTGTTGGTTGGCTGGGTGATTCCTCTGCCGGTTGCTCCCTGGACAGTTGGCGAGGCTGGAAGGTCCAGGCTGACCTCATTCACGCATCGGGCATTGGTGCTGGCTGTTGGCTAGGCAGCCTCAGTTCTCCTGTCTGTGGCCTCACATCCTCCAGCAGGTAAGACCAGCTTCTTTCACGGCAGTCTCAGGGTAGCATTCCAAGAGGGTAAAAGTGGAAGCTGCAAGATCTCGTAAGGAAGATCTTCTAGTCTTGGAAGTTGCATAATGTTGCTTCTGTGCATTCTATTGGTCAAAGTGAGCCACAAGGCCAGGCTAGATTTTCCAAGAGTGGAGGAATGGACCCTACCTCATTTCAAAGAGGCATGGGAGCAGAGACAGGAAGCATTGTTCCAGCCATCTTTGCAATCGTTCTCCCATACTGACCCTAGGCAAGTGGCTCGACCTCTCTGAGCCTCAGTTTCTGTATCTGTAAAGTGGGTGTTCCTACCTTGTAGTTTTGTTAATTAGAAATCAGGCACTTAAAAGTGCTGCCACAGTGTCCAGAACAATAAATGGTAGCATTTGCTGTTATTATTGTTGATCTCTTGGAATAAATATAGAAACTGAGGCAGGTTCCACGGTGGATTTGTTTCCAGACCCCTGGATGCCCATTCTAGTACTCTTGCTTCCCAGAAGGCCCCATCCCATCAGGGCCTCTGTCTGAGTGGCCCCGGGTCTGGATCCTGGGTGGTTTTCCAGTCTTCGAGGCGGTCTGATCTTGCAGTTTCACTTCCCTAGTTTCCCCACGGCTGTGCCTTGCTGTCTGCTCTGGGTTAATAACTTATTTATGATATGGAATAGAAGCCAGACATCACCTCACTGCCGCTCCTTCCGAGAAGAGCCGGCCTCCCATTCCAGGGAGGGCTGGTCTAGGGGCTGGTTTTATTTTACTTCCCTGGCATCTTCGGGCTTCTGGAGGGAGGGTGGCCTCTGGGCTGCTCCGTGGGCTGGTGAGTGGGGGGGCGGCTGTGCTTGCCTTCCACCTGCCTTCCAGCTTCACTGCGGTCCAGGCCCAGGGCTGGGCTTTTGGTGAGGACCTGGGGAATTTCCGCATTCCCCGGACCCCGCAGTGGAAAGTTCCCAAATCATCCGCCAGGCCTGGCCTTCTGTTTTCAGCATGTGGGCCTTTTCCTGCCTTTAAAGCCTTAGAAACAACAAGAACAACAATAAGAAGAACAACAGCAGCAGTAATATTTGTAGGCTGCCTCATCCCTGGCAGCTCCAGGGAGCTCCGTATCAGCACAAATAACCCTCCTGTTATGAACACCTCCGGCAGTGAATCTCAGCTCAGCGTCACTGCCAAAGTTCATCCTAACTCAGCTATGACTGGAAGAGGCTTTGGGGGCCTCTCGGTCCCCTTCTCACTTTCCAGACAAAGAAGCTGAGGCTCAGGGAAGGGAAAAGACTCACCCAGGGTCACGCAGTGGGCGACTGTCAGGGCCAGTGGGGTCCAGGTCCTTGACTTCCAGTCCAGTGCTCCCCCCACAATCCCGCACAGCTTCTCCTGAGTTAGTAGACGGGAATCGTTCTTCGAGGTCATAAACCCTGTAACGGCCAGGGCCTCGGCGGCCATGGCAAGGACTTCAGAGCACAAACACTGAAGGGACTGGTCCATCAGTTGCCTCGTGGGGGGCGTCCTGGGAGTCCTTGGGCCTGGGTGCTGAGTGGAGGTGTTTACGAGGCTCCCCCTGCAAGGGTGGACAGCTCAACTTCTGCGTGTCGTTGTCCTCCTGAAGACTGGGAAACCTGTTAAGAGAAAACAAATGCCAACCTCCCAGCGAGCAGGATCTGAAGTTCAAACGAAACCTGGTGCTTCTCAGCTCCAAGTCACCATTGCCGCTGTTTTATCCATTTTCGGAATTTTGCAGGGCAGTGGGTTGCCGTTATGCACACATCACTTGACATGATGGATGTCATGTCATGTCATGACATGATGGAACATTAAAACCCTGCACTCTCCTTTTCTTCTGCTTTCCATAACATGGCTGAGGGGGCAGTAGATCAGGCCCTTTTAGAGAAACCTCTGAATGTGGGAGTGTTTGTTAGGACCTGGTCGGTCTGAATGCAAACCCTGTTCCCAACGGGTTGCTTGAAGCCCTTTGTCAGTTTTTGCTTTTAAGTCAGCCAAATATTTATACCTTTGATCTGTCCAGAAAACATTTGTACCCCCAGGCCACCCCGCCCCACAGCAGAAGTTAATTTCCGCCCCTTGAGGTTGGCAGGAGCCCACACTCTGAATTAGCTCCTCCAGCCCAAAGAGGCCTTGTTGAGTGCTTGATATTTTGTCACCTCATAATTCACAGTCCCGAGGCTGTCCCCTAAGCTGCAGCCGTGTTTTGTGGGAGAGGACTCTCATTAAGGATGGTATGCGCAAGGGGGTTCATTTTGGAGACTTGAACCTGAGGATGTTGGCTGAAGGTGCCTTGTTCCGAAGTTGGTCCTGTGTTGTGGATCGGTACTTGTCCTCTTGTGGAGAAGCTCGCATCTGGAAGAGGGACAGACAGACATATGTGGGCGGGATAGAGCACCCGCCAGAACCACTGGGGGCGTGGAGGAGGGGGCGGTGATGGGGTGACATTTGAGCTGGGCTGGAAAGGCATCCCGCAGAGCTCTCCGCAGGGCACAGGCATGGAGGACTGCGGGCACAGGCGTGGCTTTCCAGCTAATGTGGTTTTGTCCACTTGTCCCCACTGTGCAGAGGAGGGCAGCGATGCCTGGAGGGGTATGTGTTGTCAGGACCCCCATGTGGGGTTAGACCTGGGCCCGGCACAGGAGTTCAGGCGTCTAGGTCCACTCATCTTTCCATTCTCCTGTGCTCACCTGCCTTCTACAGGGGCCTTTGGGGGCAGGCTGATGTCAGGATGGATCAGAGGGGAGCCCTGGCTGGGACAAGTGACCTGCTGGGGGCCAGCCCTCCGCTGCAGGTAGGACCGGCCGCACCCTTTCCTGGAGCCACCCCACTGTCCTCTGGCTTGCTTCTGAGCTGTAGGGTTCAGGCCTTGAGGCGGGGAACCATTCCCCAGCTCAGGGCCTGGCAGCCACACCGCCTCCTGGCATTTGAGGGCTGCTTCCTGTCTCCCTGTCTTGAAGCCTCCACTGCTGCCAGGACTTTGGGCCAAGCAGGGAGCCAGGTGGAGCTCCCAGCCCAAGCTTGGTGGGCCGTCCGTGGTGGTGACTGAGCGGGGAAGCCTCAGAGCCACTTGGCTCCTGGGCGTGGGGAATGGAAATTAATGGTGGCTGCCAGCCTGGCAAGGTCTGCCCTTGACTCTGGCTGGGCTCCAGGGTGGGGGCTTGCGGCACAGGGGGACTCTCTGAGCACCTGCATGTGAGGCCCCACCCTGCCGCTGGGCCAGGACCCCTGCCACTGGGCAGGGAGGGGTGTCATAAAAAGCAAGTACCCTTCCTGTAAGAACGTTTGCCAAGCCTGAAGAAGAGCTGCAGGAAGATCTAAGCAACTCTGCTCCCCGCAGAGCCAGGGGATAGACTTGGTCGCCGCCTTCAGCAGCAGGAGCAGCGTAGAGATGTCGCTGTTAATTGTCCTCACTCTCTGCACTGTGGGCTCCCAGCTGGGAGGGCTGTGACATCATTGACTGGCCACTGGCCGCCCAGTAGATCACAGCCTCCCTCCCTACCTCTCGGACCCACCCAGCTCAGGGCAATTTTGGCGAATTACGCTTCACTCACAGTGGAGTGGCACCTTAAGGGCAGGGGGTGGCTAGGTTCTAAGATAGCACCTAAGGCACAAATCACGTGTGGTCCGGGTGATCCTTGGTCATGCGCAGCCCGGGGAGATGCTCACAGTGTAAGAGGTGTGCAGTCACCCGGCCTGTCCGGGCTCCCCTTCCCCACCCCCGCCCCCCCTTGGTCAGGGTGTGTACTCATTGTCCCCTTGTCCCCTCTCTGGCTTCTTGCCCGTCTCCTGTATTATGACACACTAATTCTGGTTGGACACCTGATGCTCATACTGCTGTCTTTGTGAAACATGGATGATCACTTAAACATTCCATTTAGTACCATTACACCATTTGGGAGCTTCTAGAATTGAGACCAGGGGTTCCTAGCCCTGGGTGCACGTGAGAATCACCTGGGCAGCTTTGAGACAATACTGATGCTCGCCCCCCCACCCCCACCCCCCCACCGCCCCATCTCCCTAGATGTGATTCATTTGTCTGGGGTGTGGCCTGGGCGTCAGTCGGTCTGCAGATTCCCCAGGTGATCCTAATGGACATCTAGGGGTAAGACCCACTGCTGTAGCCTCCTGGAAAAGTCTCCTTTGTGTTTGACGGAAAAGTTGGGGGAGAGCCAGTCCGAGGAAGGAAAGAAAGGAAAAGGCCACACACCTGCTGTGGGCCAGGCCTCAGCAGGGGGCATGTCCCCTTCATTACGTCATTTCATTTCGTTTCAGGCATGGAAACTGAGGCTTGGAGAGTGTCGCCCAGCTGGGAAGGGTCCAGGCTGGGACAGAGCCCCAGGTATTTCTCTCCCAAGTGTAGCTGTTGCATCGCTTTGCAGGGAGGTTGGATGACCGAAAAGGAGGGTTACATTGGGTTTGTTTCCTTCTTTTAAACTTTGTTTTAAAGTCATTGTTATACAATTTTTTCTTGCTCATTGTAGCAGGCAGACATTCTGTGCAGAATCAGGTTTCCTTTTCAGATAGGGGAATCATAGAGAAGTTAGAAAACACCTAAATGTTGAAAGAGAAGGAAATTGCCTACAAGTTCACACCCAGGTGGTGCATTTCCACCAACCTTTGGTTTGCCCATGTTCTTTCTCACATTTACAATTCCTGTGAATCAGTCTTTTCTTGGTAAGGACTTTTCCCTTTAAGGATGCTTAACCACTGGGAATTTTTTCTCAGGGATTTCTTCCCGTGTACAGACAGGGGATCTGAGCAGGTCAAAGCCAGGTTGCAGTGGAGCCAGGACTTAGGGGCAAACCCACGGTTCCAGAATGTTGCTCCCAGCGTTCTCTTCATGAGCCACTGGCACACTTTGAAGTTTGGTCGTGATAATCATGGCAGCAAACTCGGACACTTACACAGTCCTTGCTGCCAGCTCTCGGTGCTCTATGTATGTTTCTCCGAGCAACCCACAAGATCAGTACCTTTATAACCTGAAGCACAGGGATGTTTAGTAACTTGTCCAAGATTCCATGGTTTGAGAGTAGCAGGACGCAGGGATTCTGGCTTTAGGCTCTCTGCATTTACCCAGCACATGCCCCATGCTGCTTCTCCCCTGAGAAGGATCTTTGCTACAAATGGGCTGGGCCCACCAAGGCCCCAGTAGCCTTTCACCCAGCACCTCCCAGGGTGTGGGGCCTGCAGAGGTCATGACCCTGGGAAGTGGGCGGAGCCAGCAAGCATTCATCTGGGGTAACTGCCTCCAGCTGGTGGAGGCTCTTCGCTTCCTGTGCTTCTTCTGAGCCTCAGGGCCTTCTGGGACTTCTGCTGCGCCCGTGTGGGGGGTGCGTTGCCCTCTGAGGACAAACCTGGCGGTTCTCAGCTCCATCCCCTGAGGGCTCCTTCCTCCTGCCTGTCCCCAAGGCTGCAGCTCGGCATGAATCAGCTTTCAGACTCTCCTTGGCTTGGGCCCAGGCCTTGGCGGCCCAGCCTCCAGCAGAGCTCCTGTGGCTTGGGGCTTCCACATCAGGTTTGAATTATGTGGAATCTCAGCGTCCGCAGGCTTTCATCCCAGCCGTGCTGACTCACGCTTCCATGGTAGCGGGCAGCCTGTGCGCCTCATGCATGTGTGTCGTCTGCGTGCATGTGTGTTGTCTGCCTGCTTGTGTATTGTCTGTGTGTGTGTCATCCCTTTGTATGTTATCTGGGTGCATGTGTGTCTCTTGTTCCTGTGCATATGTGTCATCTCCGTGCCTATCTCTTATCTCCCTGTGTGTGTGTCATCTAACAGCTTTATTGAGATTCATATACCATGTAAGTCACCCGTTTAGAGTGTACGATTCAGTGGATTTTTATTATATGCCCAGAGTTGTGTAATTATCACCATGTTCAATTTTAGAGCATTTTCACTATCTCAGAAAGAAGCTCTGTGTCCTTTAGCTATCGCAGCCCCCTCTCTCCACCCCCTCTCGCCA
>NW_021145929.1:6294-50000 GCF_002837175.3 Physeter macrocephalus | reverse complement strand
AGGCGAGCCCCCCAGGGGCAGCATCCTGTGCGCGTCGTTGCACATCACTGCTGGGGGAATTAAGCACGACCCCCACGACTCCCACAGGAAAGGACACCCGGAATCTCGTGCCTGGTATCTCCCAGACTAGGCACCTTTTTCCACTGCTGACTTTAATCTGTATCCTTTCACTGTAATAAACTACAACCACGAATATAATAGCCTTGTTGAATTTTGTGACTCCTTCTAGCAAATCGCTTGAGGCCAAGGGGGGTCTTGGGGACCCCCGAACACACAGCAACAGTGACAGCCAAGGAAGAGCTTAGGACATCATTCTGGTCTCCCTGATAGCATCAGAGCAGTCATCTCCAAAACCACCCAGAGAAAGCCAGGCCCAGCCCCTACCCTCTCCCATGTGGGGGCATCGAAGGGGCCAGCAACAGGCTGAGAGCAGGTAAGGGTACGGAGCAAAGGCAGGAGTTTTCGTGTAAACGTGAGACCATGTGGCTTCAGGGCTGAGTGGACACAACCATGCACGCCCCACAGGATCCTCGGGAGCACCAGGCCTGAGTGCGTTCAGTGCCAGCAGGCTGCTTTGCCAACACCCACACTCTTACGATGCAAAATCTCTTTTAATGGTGTGCACCACCTAAGCGTCCGTTCAGTGGGAAGCTGGGAACTGGTACCAGGGAACAGTCCCCTAAGACGACAAACGCCGCCCACGGCCCAGAGGACAGCCCAGCACGACAGCCAGACACCCTGGGAGGACTGTGGACCCATGCGTACAAGGTGTCTCACCTGCACCTCACGTTCATGCCTGGGTGAAAACCAGTCCTGCATTACCAAGGTTTTCCTTAGCAGCAGCTAGATCCAGTTTGCAACTTTTCCAACATGTGCAGAACCGGCTTCATCCTGTCCCCCTGGGAGACCCCAGCACCATCCAGCAGCAGCCCCTCCTCCCAGCCCCTCCTTTGAGTCTCCAACTGGCATAATTCCAACCTCTTCCCAGAGCCGACACAGCTCCCTGCACTTCCTGCCGCCATGACACCCTAGAGTTCTTCAACCTCTTCCCAGGGCGGACTCAGCTCCCTGCACTTCCTGCCGCCGTGACACCCTAGAGTTCTTCAACCCCTTCCCAGGGCGGACACAGCTCCCTGCACTTCCTGCCGCCGTGACACCCTAGGGTTCTTCAACCTCTTCCCAGGGCGGACTCAGCTCCCTGCACTTCCTGCCGCCGTGACACTTTAGAGTTCTTCAACCCCTTCCCAGGGCGGACACAGCTCCCTGCACTTCCTGCCGCCGTGACACCCTAGAGTTCTTCAACCCCTTCCCAGGGCGGACACAGCTCCCTGCACTTCCTGCCGCCGTGACACCCTAGAGTTCTTCAACCCCTTCCCAGGGCGGACACAGCTCCCTGCATTTCCTGCCCCCGTGACACCCTAGAGTTCTTCAACCTCTTCCCAGGGCGGACTCAGCTCCCTGCACTTCCTGCCGCCGTGACACCTTAGCGTTCTCTTTGTACTTTTTCACTCCTTCAGTGCCTAGGTTACACTCTCTACATTAAATCCCCTCTCTTAAAACAAGTGGTGTGTTCGCAGTTCCTCAAAAGGCCAGAGTTACCATGTGATCCAGCAATTCCACTCCTAGGTATATAACCAAGAGAGTAAAGTATACATAAGTTCACATCAGCATTGATGGTAACAGCCAAAAGGTACAGACAACCCAAATATCCATAACAGATAAATGAATAAACAGAATGTGGTATAACCACACAATGGAATATGGCTAGGCATAAAAATGAGTCAGGTGGATGAACCACACTGTGGATGAACGCTGGAAACATTATACTCGATAAAAGAAGCCCGTCATAAAAAGCCATGTATGATTGCATCAAATGTATGATTCCATTTAATAAAACGTCCAGGATCAGAAAGTGTACAGAGACACAAAGCAGCTTCCCGGCTGCCAAGGCACTAGGAAAGGGAAGAATGGGGAGTGGCTGCTGACGGGCACGGGGTTTATTTGAAGGTGATAACTTCGGACACGGGTGATGGCCGTACAAACCTGTGACTATACCAAAAGCCACAAAGTGTACAATTTTTTGATTATTGTGGGTTAGAGCCTAATAAAGCTGGGTTTTCGTTTGCTTATTTAAGTGCCATGGTTTCCACCCCTCGATACAAGGGGCCAAGCAGGCAAAAAGAACTGCACAAATACACAGGAGTAAACAAGTGAACACATGCCAGGGTGGACCGAGGCGGTAACCAACCATCTCTCCTCCCTGCTGCACGGCTGTCACCTCCTCAAAGGTGCAGAAGCACACGTCCAAGGTGAAGACGTCACACAGCACGAACTGCAAAGCCACCCCTGGCCAGGCCGACCTCTGTGCCCACCTCCTCTTGCCTCCACCCCCTCTAGAGAAAGAAGGACACCCTACTTGTGATTGGAGGTCTCACTGTCCAACTCTCAAACCAGTCTAGGCTCCAACAGGCCAAGGACCTTGCCTCTCTCCCTTCCCTGCTGGACCCACAGGGCCTGGCACATGGCATGCACTCCGTGACTTTGCCAGGAAAGAAAAAAGGAAGAGAAAGAAGGCCAGTGCACCTGAGCAGGGGAAATGCTACGCCAACCCCAGGCTCACACCTCTGGGAGGCTCAGAGTCTAGGAAAGTCTCCAAACATGTCACAGCTTCTGAGTCTTCTTCCCAGAGATGAGGACACAGGGCCTGGGCAGAGCGGGCAGGCACTCAGGACCCGGCGTCATGGGTTGTGTCCCCCTGCACCTTCCCTGCCCCCAAGCCCAGTCCCCCGTGGCTCACCAGTCTCCTGCAACATCTGAGCGAGGTCCTCCACGAGTGCCACAGCCTCCTCGCCACTCTCGGGGCACTGGGACTCCACCCAGACCCGGGTGTCAGGTGGCAGCACGCCCAGGAACTGCTCCAGCACCAGCAGCTCCAGCATCTGCTCCTTGGAGTGCACCTCGGGCCGCAGCCACTGGCGGCACAGCTCCCGGAGCCGGGCCAGCGCCTCGCGGGGCCCTGATGCCTCCTCATAGCGGAAGCTCCGGAAGCACTGCCGGGGGTCCCTACCAAGCCCAGGCAACAGGGTTTGGGGCTGAGGCTTGAAGAACGGTTCAGGATCCCACAGGGCGGTCTCATCCTCCTCCATCTTGATGATCACGAGCTCTTCCTGACCGATGGGTGCTGGGTCGGCTGCCATGGCGAAACCTGGGGAAGCTGGCCTCTCTGCCTTCACTCAGGCCACACACACCGTCTTCCTGGGACACACACCCACCCAATCAGGGCCATGGACCACCCACACCCCTCCACCGACTCACACCCTGCAAGGTCACTTGCTGTGGCGGAAACTGTCCCCACACCTGGCCAGCTGACCACCTGGCAGGGGGACACCTCCAGCCTCAACCTCCCTATCTGTGCCCTCAAGAGGATGCCTCACACTGGGAATCTGGTTAGGACAGTGAGGGAGCGCTTCCTGCAGGGAAGCCTTCAGGAGTTCAGGCCAGACTGGGCCGGTAGGAGGGCTGCTCCTGGGGATGGGGCGTGGACATGTCCAGTGTCTCAGTGGCAGAGAGAACCCCATCAGCAGCCAAGCACAGGTGCTGGCGGGAACTAGCAGAGACTCAGTGCCCAGGGAGGGTCCGTGCCCAGGGAGGCTCTGTGCAAGTGAAGGATGCAGTCTGTGGGGCACCAGAAAGAGTGATGTGGGGGACAGGCTGGAAGGCCAAGATGGTAGTGGGGACAGCTGCAGTGCAGCCGCACAGGGAGAGCAAGAGCTGGTTCCTACACTGGAAGGACTTCCTTCCCTCATGGCACAATCCTATGGGGCCTGAGAGGCTCGGCCCAACTCAACTAGTCAAGGTCAACAATGGACAGTGAGAGAGACGTCCACACTACAGTGCTAAACAAGAAAGTAAGCTGTGGTCCTCCTCACTTGACATGATCCCACTAACGTTAAAATTTCAAAACAAAAAACAGGAGCTACTGCTACAAGTGTTCAGAAAAGAATCCTGAAAACCAGCAACGCCTCAGCTGGCAATTCTGGAGAAAGGAACTGGAGGAAGACATCTGCTTTTTCTTTTCTAACGTCTGCAGAGCATCTGAATTTTTCTGCCAACCAAGGTGGCCATTTGCTACCACTGTAACTTCAGAAAAGAACACAGTTTGGGATTTCTTCCCCGATGGTCCAGTGGTTAAGAATCTGCCTTCCAATGCAAGGGGTGTGGGTTCAATGCCCCGTCCGGGTCCTAAGATCCCACATGCCGCGGGACAATTAAGCCTGCGCGCCACAACTACTAAGCATGCGAGCCGCAACCACAGAGAAGCCCGCGCGCAAGTAGAGAGAAGCCCACGCGCCGCAATGAAGATCCCGCGTGCCACAACTGAGACCCGACACAGCCAAAAAGAAAAAAAAAAATAAATATTTAAGAAAAAAGAAGACAGATCATTTCCAATGCCAATGCACGTCTTTAAAGCATTGGTCAGGGCTCCCCTGAACCAGGCCGCCCCATCCAACAGCCCCCAACCCCCGGCTCTCACCCCCAAGTACCCTGAGATGACAGCTAGAGTGCAGGACGGTCTGCGCAGCGGAATCAGCAAATGCGAAGGCTGTGTGGCCTGGGCGAACTTGCACAGCCTTCGGCCAGGGAAGGATCTGTATTTAATCCCCCTGCGCGGGGAGCGTCCCCCAACCCCGCCCGCACTCTCACTTTATAGAGGGACGCACGCAGGTGCAGCAGGAGCAAAGAGGTGGTCTGAGCTGCAGAAATCCAGGAAGACTTTCCAGGGGAGGTGAGAAGTTTAGGGGGAGCTGGGTGGAAAGGTGGACAGAAGCCCAGGAATTCCGCCGAGAGAGGGACTAGCGCGGGTGCACGTGCACCGACCCCCGAGGCGTGGCGAGAGCCCAGCTCGGCCCAGAATCACTTCCGGGGCAGGCCCAGCCCCGCCGGACTCCATGTCCCAGCAGCCCACGCGCCGCCCTTCCCCGCGGACTCGCCGGCGTCCTCGGAAAGCAGCTGGTGATCCTCCGCCCGCCTTCTCCTGCCGCCCTCTGGCCAGCTGCACACCCTACCGCGGGCTTTTCCGACGCCTCCATCGCGTCGAGCCCAGACTCACCGCCCCAGGAAGCCACGCGGACGGCGTCAAACAACACCGTGCAGGAACAAAGACCGACCACCCTGGGGCCCCAGGACCACGAGCTTCCGTCCGGCCCAAGCACTACTTCCGGTGCCTTGTGCCCACCCCGCCCCTTCCCTCCCTTCCCTAGCAACCACCCACCTCCCCACGACAGGCCGGCGCGCGGAGGTGAGGGGGAGGTAACAGTATACTTCTGCAACTCTTTGGCGACGTCCGGCGCCCGGAAGTGGAACGTGCGCAAGCCCGGCCCTGTTCCCGCGGCCCCCTGGGAAATGTAGTCCTTGGCCCGCCACAGTAACAGCCCGGGTGACCTGTAGACACTACATTTCCCAGAAGGCAGCGAGCACCAGCGCTCGGCGCCGCCGGGAAATGGAGTTCTTCAGGGGCCTGCAAGGGGGCGCCAAGCGGTGCGAGTCCCGACGCTCCGCGGCGCCTTCCCTGAGGTCCTGGCGGTGTCCCGGGTTCCGAGGTAAAGAGCTGTGGAGCCACGTGGGCCCATCCGTGCGTCGTCTCCGCCACGCCCTGCCCCGCGCGACCTCAGACCCCCTCGCTGTCCGTCCGCTCGACTGTGCCAGGTTGCCCCTCAGCTGCCTCTCTACTCCTCCCGCCCGGCGGATGTGGCATTTCCTCCCACCTGGTCACCTGCCTCTCTCAGCTGCTGCGCCGCACTCCGCCTCCATCGGGGCTGCTCCCGCTTCCCCGTCCTCAGGGCTTCACCAGGCACACCGTGCTGGGCCGCCTAAGACAGGCCCCTCTCTGATACCTGGCATTTTGAAACGACCGGTTTCCAAAAGCTGGGGCAGCACCTCCCCAGAACCCCAGCTGGTTTTGTTTGGGTCCCTCACAAGTCGCCCGTCATAGCCGTGGGCACAGAATGTAACAGCCTTTGGACCGGCAGCCCCTGAGGCCAGTCCCTCCCACCCTGGTCTCCCCAACACCTGGCACATTACAAGTGCTCATAATTTGTGCAGTTTATTAATCCAGTCAGTCACCAGGCTCCTAAGAAAAGCTCTTCTACTTCTCCTTGCCATCCCTTTTGCCACTCTCCCCAAGAAAGCAAACAAGGGACCTCATCTGACCTTTCTCCCAGGAAGGCTGGCCCCTGGAACCCCTCCCTGGCCTCCGGCCCCTTTTACGTATTGACAGCAGGCCCAGCACTGCAAGTGTTAGCTGGGACAGAGGTAGAAGCAATCCTTTCTCCCAACTTTACTCTTGGCATGCGTGTGTGTGTCGCGCACACACATTCACGGACACATGCTGGTACCTGTGTCGAAAGGAGTCCAGGAGGCCAGACAGCCCTGTCTCACCACCTGCGGCTCACCTAGCTGGAGTACAAGAACTCCTTCCCTTGATGACTCCCTGGGTTTTGGTGGCCCATATGGTATGTCTACAGAGTCAAGTGGATACCCCAGTGTGCTTGCTATTACAATCTAGGGGGACAGGAGAACAAGTTGGAATGACGGGAGATAACAAGACCGTCCAAGGAGCCAATCCATTGGAATCGGAGCCATGTTTCTAACCTTGGGGAGAGGCTGGGCTGCAGCCAATGTGCTGGGAGCTGACCCTGAGGTGGCCACTGAGCCCTCAAGAATGGCTGAGATTTTCCAAAGAGCTCTAGATCTGGGAGACCATCAAAGTGACAGAAGGCTTAGCCTCAGAGGCTGAAGGGAAGCCAAGACAACCACGGCACAGAAACCCAGGGAAGAAAACATCTCCAAACCAAGGAAAGCCACACACGCCCACAGGCTCGGGCACAGGGAAGGTACCAGAAACCTCAGACAACACAAGCCGCGGAAGCCAGAAGGAGTGAGGATGGCACGGAAGGTGAGCAAGGAGAGCAGGAAACCCCCACCTAGAGTGGGCTAGGAAGAGTCACAACGGTGCACGGACAGGTCAGGGTTGGCGAATAGGAGAGGCCCGTCTCAACCCTGGCCCCTCACCACAAGGAAGCCTACCCTGGTGGGCTGTGCTTGGCAACTGCTGGTCTACAGGGTGTGTCTCTGACACGGATGGGCACTCCTGGGTCCCACGGCTCATCTGCCAATCAGAGAACACCAGCCTCTTGTTCCCCAAGCCTGACGCTCTGTGTGCCACTGTACAAAGATGGCAGTGCATGAGGTATGAGAACCATGGGTGAGAAGTGGCAGTGTCTCCCCTCCAGAAACAAAAACATCATCAGACAAAGCTCGTCTGAGGTCAGGCCCGAGCCCTAAATCACACAGGACAGCCAAAGAGGTCTGTCCTTCAGGGTTTGTGCCCTTGGCCTCTTGCCCACCCTCCGTGGGCCCCTCCTGGGGTGAGTGCAGGCTTTCTGCCAACTCCTTCGTTGCCACCATCACGGGGCCCCTTGAGGCCCCGCAACTGTCCGAGCCTGTCGCCTCCTTTCCCGCTGCAGCTCTCGGAGGTGGGTGAGGGCACAGTGGACAGCCCGGGACACCCGCAGGCTGCGTTCCCGGTTGGGATCATTCTCTATGAGGACTCGCAGGCCAGCAGCAAAGTGGGACAGCGCCTGGGCCAGGTGCTCAGGGCGCAGTGCACCCACACTTGCTTCCTCCGTCTCCACACCCACCATGGCCTCCATGAGATCTGACTCTGGTCTTCCGGAGGCCAGGCCTTTCCCCGCCTCACGGGGCAGCCCAGAGCCACTGACACCCCCGACCTCCACCTCCTGGGGGATGCTGCGGGGCGAGGGCTCCCCATGGGCCTGCAGCAGGTGGGCAACATCGGCCTCAGCCACATCCCCGAGGCCTGCGTGGCTGGCTAGCGTCACAACGCTGTGACGGAGCTGGGGGACGGCACTGGGCTCGGGGGCACCAGCGGGCACGCACTCGGGCCACAGCTTCCTCCAGGCACTGTTCATGGTGGCAGGCTGCAGCTCTGCCCAGGCCTTAGCGATGTTGTCTACAGCAGTCATGACAGTATGGCTGCGCCAGAACTCCCGCACGGAGGGCCGGTCTGTACCCGCCGTCTCCTGGACCAGCTGGCTGAGCGTGCGGCGCAGATAACGGGCCTTGAAGGCCGCAATGACACCCTGGTTCATGGGCTGGATCAGGGCCGACGTGTTCTTGGGCAGGAACTCAACACGCACATGGGCCGAGAGGCCACCCAAGTGAACAGGGTGGCAGGGTGCGCTGTCCAGCAGCAGCAGGGCGCGGTGTGGGAGGCCGTGGCTGGCACGGTAGCTTTCCACAGCCGGGCAGAAGCAGCCGGTGAACCACTCCTGGAAGATGCTAGGTGTCAACCAATCACTGCGGTTGGAGCGCCAGACCACAGGCAGGCTGGCCTTGGAGCAGCCCCTGAGGGCACGCGGGTTCTCTGAGGGGTACACGAGCAGGGGCTTCAGCTTGAAGCCACCAGCCGCACTGCCACCAAGCAGCAGGGTCAGGTGGTCCTTAGAGGCCTCGGGCCCAGGCCCGGCTGTGCCCTCCAGCGCCAGAAGCAGGCGCTCAGGCAGCCGCTTCCAGAACAGGCCCGTCTCGTCCACGTTGAAGACCTGCCGCGGGGAGTAGCAGCCCTCCTCCAGCACGGCGCGCAGCACCAGCGGGAAGCGCGCGGCAGCCTGGGCGCCGGCCACAGCCGGCTCATCGGTCAGCAGCACGTCGTGGCGCACCTTGAAGCGGGCAAACCAGCCACGGCTGGCCCCGAACGTCTCAGCCTGGGAGCCGCTGCCCTGCTCGTGCTGCAGCTGGGCAAAGAGCCGGCGCGCCTTGTCCTGGATCAGCAGTGTGCTGACAGGCAGCTTCTGCCGCCTCTGCTCCTGGATCCACAGGCTCAGGAGGCGCTCCATGTGGCCCATTAGCGCGCCCCGGCAGCGGGTCAGCTGGGTGGTGCTGGCGGGCGTGGCTGCCTGAGAACTGGCCCGGATCTTGTCCTTGTTCACGCGGATCGAGGCAACAGTGGAGGTGGCCAGCCCCAGGGCCCGGGCGATCTGCGCCAGCTTCTCGCCCTCCTCGAACCTCCGAAGCACCTCCAGCTTCACATGCAGGGTGATGGACTTCCGGTCCCGCTTGGCACTGTGGCGGAGGCCAATCCCGAGGGGCGCCTTCCCCAGCACCTGCGGGTGGGGGGTTGTCTTCATGCCGCTTCCCCGAGCCATGCACCTCAACAGGCTCTCTCCCCACTGCCCGTCCACGGTAGCTACTGCCGTGCCCACAATGGCCTCTGGGCCTCTCCTGCCACGCCCGCCTCTGCCTGAAGAGGAGAACACGTGGGCATTAATGTGCGAGTACATGAGAGTCTGGACCACCGCCTGGCCTTCCCATGCTCTGACCTAAGGCCCCCAGCCCTGCTGACCACTGCCTCAGAGGCAGGCCCAGTCCCTTCTCTCCCTGACGCTAAAGACACTGCATACGCACCTCCGGGCATACTTTGCATGTAGAGGAGCATTTCATTTAGTTTCAGCTTATGAGACCAAAAAAAAGTTCTGCGGGGAGACTTTGTTCTTCCCCCAGAAAACCTCTTGCAACCACAAGGAGATGCAAAGAGACTTTAGAAATCCTGACCCGTCTCTCAGACACTGACGAGCAGAAGCGGCTCCGTGCCATTCACAGACATGAAACGTCAGTGCGGAAGACTGAATAATGGCTCCTAACCACATCCACTTCCACATCCCGATCCCAGGAACCTATGAGTAAGTTTACCTTTCAGGGCAAAAGGGACACCACAGGTGTGATTAAGTTAATAATCTTGAGAGGCGGAGATTATCCTGGATGATCCCAGAGGGCCCTAAACGTAATCAGAGGGATCCTTGTAAGAGGACACAGATTTCACTCAGTCAGAAGGCAATGTGACCACTGAAGCCTAAAGCTTCCAGAAGGAAACAGCCCTGCCAATACCTTGATTTTAGCCCGGGCGCCCCATTTCAGATTTCGGACCTCCAAGACTCTAAGATAATAAATTTGTGTTGTTTTAAACCACTAAGTCGGGACTTCCCTGGTGGTGCAGTGGTTAAGAATCCGCCTGCCAATGCAGGGGACACGGGTTCGAGCCCTGGTCCGGGAAGATCCCACATGTCGCAGAGCAACTAAGCCCATGCGCCGCAACTACTAAGCCCACGCGCCTAGAGCCCGTGCTACGCAACAAGAGAAGCCACCGCAATGAGAAGTCCGCGCACCGAAACGAAGGGTAGCCCCCGCTCGCCCCAACAAGAGAAAGCCCGCACGCAGCAACGAAGACCCAACGCAGCCAAAAATAAACTAATTAATTAATTTAAAAATAAATAAACCACTAAGTTTGTAGTAATACGGTAAAGCAACCACAGGAAACTAACACAGAAGGGAACCTCCTTAATTCTTGCCATCACCGTGGAGTACCTGGGGATCGAGGAGGAAGGTGATTCTCCACACAGCAGTCGGAATGATTCAGTAAGAGCAAGTCGGGGGGGAATTCCCTGGCGGTCCAGCGGTTAGGACCCCGCGCTTCCACTGCAGGGGGCACAGGTTCAATCCCTGGTCAGGGAACTAAGATCCCAGCAAGCCGCACGGTGTGGCAAAAAAAAAAAAAAAAAAGCAAACAAACAAAACAGTGGCTCCTCTGCTCAGAGCCCTCCCAGGCCTCCCACCTCTCTGAGTCCAAGCCACAATCATCACCAGCTTCGTCAAGGGCCTCCTTTGTCCTTTGCGTACTCCTGACCACATGCTCAGGGCAGACTAAGGGCCCTCCCGACCCAGGGGCCTTTGCCACTGTGGCTCTTTGGCCCACAGTGGGGGCCCTTCCCTGTAATCTGCATGGCTTATTCCCTCTTCTGCGGGTCTCTGCTCAAATGTAACCTAATCAGAGAGGCCCTCCCCACCTATATTTTATTATGCTTCCATCACACGTTGCCTGAGGGCAGGAGCTGTACCTACTGAGCACTCTGTTGGGTCTCCAGGCCCAAGAAGAGAGCCTGGCACTTTGGAGGCATCCAACAGTCACTTGCTGACTGAATTATTTAATGAAGTATAGTGATGGAGGCAGGCTTCTCGCTTTGTCCCGTTTGCATTTCAAACCATGTGAGAGTAGCACCTGATCAAAACAGTAAAAGTTTTTTTTGAAGGAATGCGTGTGAAAAACAAGGACAGTACCTGACAGGTCTTTGTGTTTGGAGAGTGTCTATGGCACCGAGGAAGAGTACCTTCGGGGACCCATGGGCTACTCCTGGCTTAAAGGGGAGGTGGTCATGGGGAAGCCTTCCTGCCTGGAAGGAGGCCCCAAATTCCGAACCACTCACGCACCCATCCCTCCGTCTCCACATCCCTGACTTCGCCTGTTCACCCACAATTTTTAAAAAATATATATTTAGTTATTTATTTTTGGCAGCGTTGGGTCTTCGTAACTGTGCACGGGCTTTCTCTAGTTGCAGCGAGTGGGGGCTACTCTTCGTTGAGGTGCGCGGGCTTCTCACTGCGGTAGCTTCTCTTTGTCGAGCATGGGCTCTAGGCGTGCGGGCTTCAGTAGTTGTGGCACGCGGGCTCAGTAGTTGTGGCGCACGGGCTTAGCTGCTCCGCGGCATGTGGGATCTTCCCCGACTAGGCCTCGATTCCTAAACACTGCACCACCAGGTAAGTCCCTCACGCACAATTTTAAATTAAATTCATTCATTCTCTCCCTCCCGCTCTAGAAAGTCCCCAAGCCCGCCGACGGGCAAGGCTCGAGACTACATTTCCCAGAAGGCCGCGGGGCCGCCGGAGGCCCCGATTGGCGCCCTCGCGCGCGTCCGTTCCCTTCCCCCCACGGGAACGAAGGGTATAGGCGCCTCGGCCCCCTCCCCCCGGAGCCCGGGCTCCCGCGCGCCCGACCGCTCTCACCTCCGGACCGCGACGTGGGCCGGCTTCCTCAAGTGGGCCGACTGAGCTGCGGCCCCTCCCCATCTCCGGCTTCAGGTGGCGCTTCCCGGCGGCGGCAGAGACCAGCCTCCATCTTGTCGGCGGAGGCGGAGGTTGCCGGGCGACGGCCGGGATTGGAGGAGGCAGCGTGGGCCCCGCCCCCGACGGCGCGCTAGGTGCTGCGTCCAGTCGCCCAGGGCCTACCGGGAAACGTAGTTCGGCGACGAGGCCGCCGAGCACAGAGTCCAGGCGGGGGCGCCCAAGGCCGCCTCTGCCCAAGGCCGGACTTCTCGCCTATTAATTTCTCTCTCCTGTCTTTCCTGCCGTCTACTTTCGGTCTCTTTCTTTCCTTTCTTTTTTTTTCTTCTTTCATAAAGTGTTTAATAACCTATAATTTTCTTACATGTACACTAGTAACTTTAAAAAGACAAATATTTACTACCAAATGTTAACTACTGTACAATTTACAAAAAAATATAATTTTAAGAATTTGGAATAATAAAGGGAAGGTACCTACTTCAGAAGGATTAAATAAGAAAATTCCACTTTTTAAGAAATTTAACCAGGAAATAGGAACTTTCCAATTTCTCTAAAGGAACACCAAAACATTTTACTGAAGTCAGAGAACTTACTATTTTTGTTCAAGACTTCATCTACATAGTTTTAAATAAACCCTAAAAAATATTTTCCAGTATATGTAAGGCCTCTACACAGAGCGCACGACTAGGGAAAAAAGGACTCCGTCAGAATGAGAAGGCATGAAGAACAGAGATATGTCTTGTTCACCTTTACATCTCCAGTTCCTACCATAGTGCCTGGCTCAAGGTGAAAATGCTTAAGCAATGGTTGTCGCTTTACATTGAACCAGGCAGATACATCTTTGGTCCAGTTTTCATTCCATATTAAGCATGACCTGAGCTGCAGTCCCGGTTCTTGGCCTTTGACCTTAAATTGAGTAAGGTAAGCCAATATGCATACACTTTCTACATCAGCCTTCTGACAGGATCCTCAGAACTGAATTATCACAGGTTGTGAATCTTCTCTTACGCGGTCTAATTCTTATTTCTTGAATAATATCAGTGTGCAAAAGTAATGCATTTTCGGGACTTCCCTGGTGGTGCAGTGGATAAGACTCCATGTTCCCAATGCAGGGGGCCTGCGTTCGATCCTTGGTCAGGGAACTAGATCCCACATGCATGCTGCAACTAAGAGCTCGCATGCCACAACTAAGGAGCCTGCCTGCCGCAACTCAGACCTGGTGAGACCAAATAAATAAATATATTTTTTTAAAGTAATGCATTTTCAGTGCAGTACAAGTATATTCATACGAGAAAGAATTGAATAAAGGCCTTACTTTTCCATGTTTTAAATAACAGATACATAGCATCTTATATTATGATGTAATTAGCAATTTTTAGACACTGAACATAATACACTGCATTACAATGCAATGTGGTAGGCTTCCATTTTGGGAACAAAAATCAATTTCACATGAAAAAACAGTTATTTTAAATTCACATAAAATACATTAAGAATAAGTCTAAAATTTTAGCATTAAGTAATGTAAAACAAACACAGAGGAGCTTTCTTTATTATTATTACTTTTATTTTGGCTATGCCAGGTCTTAGTTTTGGCATAGGGGATCTAGTTCCCTGGGATAGAACCTGGACCCCCTGCATTGGGAGCACGGAGCCTTGACCACTGGACTACCAGGGAAGTCCCTACATATGCGTCTGATTTTTTATGAGCTTTGGATTTTTCTTCATTTGGACCTGACGAATACCCTTGGGCGTTTTTTCCTTTCTGTGTTGCCGATTCAGTTCCTTTATCACTATTTTTTTTTCTTTAAACTTTACTTTTAGCTTTTGCACTTCTGCAGAGACCTCTCCTTTTTTTCCCCCCTTTTTCTTTTATTTATTTATTTTTGGCTGCGTCGGGTCTTCGTTGCTGCGCGCAGCTTTCTCTAGTTGCGGCGAGCAGGGTCTGCTCTTCATTGCTGTGCGCGGGCTTCTCATTGCGGTGGCTTCTCTTCTTGCGGAGCACGGGCTCTAGGCGCGTGGGCTTCAGTAGTTGCGGCACGCGGGCTCAGTAGTTGTGGTTCGCGGGCTCTAGAGCGCAGGCTCAGTAGTTGTGGCGCACGGGCTTGGTTGCTACGCAGCATGTGGGATCTTCCTGGACCAGGACTCGAACCCAGGTCCCCTGCATTGGCAGGCGGATTCTTTTTTTTTTTTTTTTTTTTTTTTGTGGTATGCGGGCCTTCCTCTGCTGTGGCCTCTCCCGTTGCGGAGCACAGGCTCCGGACGCGCAGGCTCAGCGGCCATGGCTCACGGGCCCAGCCGCTCCGCGGCATGCGGGATCCTCCCATTCCCGGGGCGCGAACCCGGTTCCCCTGCATCGGCAGGCGGACGCGCAACCACTGCGCCACCAGGGAAGCCCCCAGGCAGGCGGATTCTTAACCACCGCACCACCAGCGAAGTCCCATTTCCCCCCTCTTTTTCTGCTTGGTGTTCCACATCAGAATCAGAACGTGAATCTGATGATTTGGACTCTTCTTGGGTACCAAGTGACTTTTCATTGACTTTAGTAGAAAGCAGATCGCCAGAGTGTGGAATGAAATCATCAGGTTTTCCCCATCTGGATTCCCCTGTTTCTGTATTATAATAATAGGTATAACCATCTTCACTTAAACCTTCTACCCAAACAGTCTTCACTGCCGTCTTTTTTAAGTTTCCTTGAAACTGAGATGCTCCTGTGATAAGAGCATAATGATAATGGTAACCCTCAGAGGTTATGCCTTCTACCAATCTGCCCTTTGAAGGGTCTTTTTTTCTTTCTTTTTTTCTTTTGCTGATCTGATGCAGAGGCGGGTGGGATAGTGCTGGTTACTAGTGATATGCTTGGCTCTGAAGTTTCTGACTCTAAGCCAAGGCTTTTCAAATCCTCTTGGTATTCTTTCAGGGCAGCTGCCTCCATTGCAGCAAACTCCTCTGATGCCTTCTCTTCTTCCTTTGCCCTATCCAGCCTTTTCGGTTTAATCTCACTGATCCTCTTTGCCACATTTTCCTTATGATTCTTTCCTCTTTCATGAAGTTCAACACTAGACCTATTGTCCGCAATCCAGCACCTGCAGTAATCAGAGAATTTCTTTGGTTGTGACCTCCAGTAGTCTTCCAAGACTGGACCAGCCGCCCCGAGGGTCACCCCCAGGCCCGGCTGAGGCTCGTGGTCCCCACGCGGGACGAGTCAGGGACCAGCTCACTGCGAGGCCCACCGGAGCCTCCGCGCCCAGACCTGGTCTCTTTCTTTCCCACCATCCTCGCTACCTCCTTTCTTTTCCTGGGTCTGTCTCACTGTTTTCTCTTTCTCCCTGTCTGTCCCCCATTCCGGAGAAATGGTTCCCTTTAGACTGTCAAAATATAATTTTCGAAACAGCTACAAACAAACTCCGTGAGCACATGTCAATATCTGTTTACCTCCGGTGGTAACTAGCAGGACGACATAGGTGGTTCCGGGAAGATGAGAGAGAAGGAACAACAGAAAGGGTGAAAGAACGGACAGTGAAATAAAAGCGCCAAGTCGGATCGGGAGTGCCCCTTGGGGCAGTGGGCAGGCATCTTAGTGTCCTGCTTAGTGTCCTACTGGGTGACAAAAAACTTGGGATACCCTTCTCTACTGGACAGAAAGCATTTACAACCTATCAACCTTTTACTCGTTAGCATCTAACTTCACAGTATCTGGACTCTGATCCAAAGCAGTTAACTTTAAAAAAAGTTGCTTCACTCAGGGAATCAGATGACCTGAAGCAGGCTTGGTAGAGACGGTGCTAGTTCTTCTAGTCGCCTTTTTTTCTCTTAATGGCAAGTTTTGGATAAGTTTTCTTAACATGTGTCCCTCCCGCTCCGTCTTTCTCTCTTCTTGCTGTCACCCTTCTGAGTCTTTAAAAACTCTCGATACACTTTACTGTATCTCTAATTTCTGTCCTTTTCTCCCCTCTTGCTTCTGTACTCCTGATCCTTGTCTGTCCCTTGAATCTCGAGCTAAACGTCTTGTCGCTGTAAATCTTTGTCTCTCCTTTCCTCCCCATCCCGCCCTGATGGCTCTCCCTCTTGTTAACTGTTCTGACACACATGTCTGCCCAGCCCTGACTCTCTGACCTAGGTCTCTTTCTATCCTGCCCGTGTCTCTGTCCCTGTGTCTGTTCACATACTTTCACTGTCTCTCCTCACAGCTCTCCCCGCCCCCGAGTCTGTGTCTGTCTGTCCTGTCTCTCTCGCTCCGCATCTCTACCCTCACCCTACCTCTCCCATCCTCTTTCAGACGCCGGCCGGTACCCAGGGTTGCCCTGGAAACCGCCTGCACGGCCCACTGGTTACCATGAAGACGCCCGGGCCCGCCTACCGCCCGCGAACGCAGAAAAAAAAAACTGTCATGGCGCCGCGCACGCGCGCGCGCGCGCGCGCGGAGGACTGGCTGACCTCCTCCCGGACAGGAGCCGGCCGAGCCTCTCTCCAAGGCGAAAGTGGGAGAGGCTCGCTTGCGGTCCTGAGGGCGGTGGAAGGGGTGGCCGGGTCTCCGCAGGGGGTTGCCGTGGAGACGGGGGCTGACGGCGTCCTAGCGAAGGCCGTGATTGGTGCAGAGCCCTGCTAATCCCCGGAAGCCCCATAGAGAATTCAGGGAGAATTGGTGGGGGCATGCGCGGTTGGGAAGGCGGTGCGGCCGCCCGTTGCCCCCTGAGAAGCTTGCTCGCGTCGACGGGCTCCTGGACGCCTGGATTTGAGGCTGGGAGCGCGGGAAGACGCGGCCCGGAGCGTGACCCGATCGTTGCGAACAACGCTGCCCCGGGGCACAGCGGGAGGAGGGTGGAAACTGAGGCGAGGGTGGGGGACGGGCAAGGCGGCGCTCCGGCTGGTGCGTGGAGCATTCTGGGAGACATAGTCCGGCCGGGGAGGGCAGGTCGGCGAGTGCGCATGCTCAGGAGCGCGGAGCGGCCCGCTGAGCGCGGAGGTGAGGGCGGGGGCCCCTCAACCGGGAAGGTTCGGGCGGGGATGGGGGCGGCGGCCCAGCGGGATCGGGAGCGCAGGACAGGGGCCTGGGTGCCGCCCGTGGCCGGGCCCAGCGCTGTGGCGCGCGGCTCGTCAATCACGGCGACAAAAATCTGGAGTCCCCGCCCCCAGTTGCCATGGCGGCACCCGGACCTGCCCCGGCTCCCTAAAGCAGAAGGTGCCCGCCCAGGCTTCTGGTAAATGTAGTTCAGGGAGCTCCGCAGGGCCGGCCCGATTACGGAGGCCCAGCTGTCTCCTGGGGTTTCAGGTTGACTTGGAACCTTGAGGAGCGAAGGTTAGACCCACGGGATCAGGCGGCCCTCGAAATCGAATCCACTTCCTTAATAAACTCAGATCTGTCCAGAAAGGTCGCACTGTACCTCCAGCTGCAGAAGGAGCAGCGCGAGTGTAGTGGGGATGGGGGAAACGGAGGTTCCCAGTGGCACAGCGACCTGCCGAGGTTACGTGGCAAATAGGCTGGGCAGAATCTCCGACTTTCCTTGCAGGCTCCGGGTCCAGTGGTCTCGGCACCTTTGTAGCTCCCCTCTGAAAACTCCCCCGTTACCTCCTAGTCCCACCTAAATCAGGAAACGGAGGAGATAGTGGGGCACTGCGTGTTGTGATAAGTCGGGCTCAGAGAATGGGGCTGAATGGGGGGAGAACGGTGTCTGGGTGCTGGGCCCTACAGGTGACCTTGCACAGGTGTGGGGTGGGGCAGGTGCAGTCAGGCTGCGCTGTGAAACCGCGCTGGGAGGGGAGTGGTCTGAGAGACAAGGCGGGAGAGTGGACGCTGCAGGGATAGACTGGCGTTGGGGGGGGGGAGGGGTGGTAGTGGTGCAGATGCCCAGGCAGTGGATGTTGTAAGAGGCATTCACCTGGTAGGCAGAGGGATGCAGAGCAGGGGTTAGGTGGTGCATGTAGAAGAAGCGTGGGCTTTGGGGGAGAGACGAGGTGCCTTCTGGGCCTAAGAAGCAGCCCAGGAACAGGGGGCTACCAGAGACTCTGCACAGGCCAAGCTAGAGAGGCTCACCGAGGGCTTACCAGCCCCACAGGTCCTTGCTACGGGACTGCCTCTGTGCCTCAGTTTCCTCATCCTCCTTCCACTTGGCGGGTCTCGGGATTCAACAGCACGGCATCCAGTAGGCTCTCAATAAGCATTCGTCACCACTGTCCTCACCGCAGCAGCCTCATCCCATTCCTCCCCCAGGGGGAGACATTGGCCTCAGAGCCCCAGCCTGGCCTTTCCAATGAGGCCCACAGCTCTGGGCTCCCCGGGCCACGCACCCCCAGAAGATGAGGGGCCCATCACGGTGAAGCTGGAGGAGTCTGAGGAGGAGGGTGAAGCTGGCCCGTGGGATCCCGGCCCAGAGGCTGCACGACAGCGTTTCCGGCACTTCCACTATGAGGAGGCAGTGGGTCCCCGCGAGGCACTGGCCCGGCTCCGTGAACTCTGCCGCCAGTGGCTGCGGCCCGAGGTGCACTCCAAGGAGCAGATGCTGGAGCTGCTGGTGCTGGAGCAGTTCCTGGGCGCGCTGCCCCCCGAGATCCAGGCCCGCGTGCGGGGCCAGCAGCCAGGCAGCCCTGAGGAGGCCGCTGCCCTGGTCGAGGGCCTGCGCCGGGAGCCAGGAGGGCCCCGGAGATGGGTGAGTCCGTGGCCCTGGGGTCGGGGCTGGAACGGTATGCATCTCTGCCTCTTCCTGGGAGGTGCCATGCTTGGCCAGACACTGGTCCCTTGTGGTTTGGAAGTGGTCACCTGCAGCAGACCTGTGTGAGGGCAGACAGGGTTGCAGGGCCAGCCTCACTGGCCCGTCGCTCCATCACCTAGAGGCATGGACAAGGGATGCAGGGTGGGGAGAGAGGGTGGGTGTCAGCAGCAGGAGAGCAACTGCAGGTGGTCCCTTTACTCCTTGCTCAGTCCCTGGTGGACATGGGTCCTTAGAGGACCTAGTCAGTGAGGACCCCTGGGGTCCCAAGATAGGGTGGATGCCCATGAACTCCCTACCTGAGCTCCTCCTGATGGTGGGGGCGCCTCCCCAGGTCACAGTCCAGGTGCAAGGCCAGGAGGTGCTATCAGAGAAGATGGAGCCCTCCGACTTCCAGCCCCTCCCTCAAATCACACCTCGGACTCCAGAACCTGGGCTTGAGATGCCCCATGGGGCCACACAGGAGTCGTCGCTGGGCCTATGGGTGAAAGAGGAGCCAGGGGTTACAGAGCATCCAGGTGAGGGTGGGCAACGTGCCCATGCATTGGTGGTCCCCACATCCCGCCCAGCCAGTGGCCGCCATTATCCCTCGCATGCCAAGCCTGACTGTCACCACTGCTTCCTTCCATGTTTGCAGCTGGCATGGAGCTGGCTATTGGGGTTCCCTGGTGTGGGAGGCATGTGGGGTTCACTCCCTGAGGGGATCCATTGGGGGCCATTAGCCGATTGCTCGAGAGCAGACAGAAGGCTGGAGTATGGGTGGGCACAGCTGAGGGAGGACCCCAAAGTGCTGGGGAGCATTCCCCTCTCTCATATGCCTCCCAGGCAGGTGCCAGACATGCCCACCCACACTCTCTGCCATTCCTGTGTGGACCCTTAGAGCCCCCCTGACATGCCCAGCCCCAAGTCTATACCCAGATCTCACCCCACCTGGACCCCAGCACCTGGCACACCACTGAGGAGGGCAGCAGGGTGGGGAGCCCCTGGAACCGCCTGACCCCACCCTTCCTCTCCAGAGCTTCTGGACTCCGGGCCTCTAACCAACCCCCAGGAGGCCACTTCCACTGTCCTACCTGAGGAGGCCCAGGTGAGCCCCTGCTCTGGGAGCCTCAGTGGGTGGGGGTCGGGTAGGTCCCTCCCTGGGCCTAGCCAGACACAGGCGAGCAGTGACCACTGTGGTTTCAGGGCTGTGGCGCAGCGCTGGACCAGGCCTCTCCCCGTAGTGAGACTGGGCCTGAGGGGTCCTCGTGGACGGAGCACCCTGAGGCCCTGTGGCAGGAGGAAGCTGGGAGCATCTTCTCCCCGGGTGAGTAACACGGGGCCCTCCACACGGGCAGCACCACCCCTGACCATCCCACTCCTGGCCCTACTCAGGTGGTCCCCTTACTCCAGCATTCCCCGAGCTCCTCCATCGCCTGCAGCGTTCAACCTGCTTTAGCATCTCCTGCCCGCGAGAGCCAAGCCCCCCACTAACCTCATGGCCCCTCCAGCTGCCTCTCCCCGCCCCCAGTAAAACCTCCTGAGAGCAGGACTTGTGGTCCCCACGTCCGCTCCCAGCCCCGGCACCCTGGATGGCCCCCGGCTTCTGGGCTTGCGTCCCACTGATTGGGGGGCGGGGCAGAGAGGGACAGCAGGTTAGTAGACAGGGTGGGCAGACAGGGGGGACCTTGACACAGGGTGGGGCCTGGGCAAGACAGAGCGGTGCCCTGCTCTCAGGCCACATGCCCTGTGCTGTCCACCTCAGCCACACAGCCTACAACGCTCTGCCATCGGCCAGGCTCCCTGCCTCCTTGTCCTCCCTGTTCCCTGGACCCCTTCTCTTTGTTGGTTTACTCCCTTGTTATTTATTTATTTATTTTGGGGGCTGCGTTGGGTCTTCGTTCCTGCGCGCGGGCTTTCTCTAGTTGCGGTGAGCGCGGGCTGCTCTTCGTTGCTGTGGGTGGGCTTCTCATTGCAGCAGCTTGTTGCAGAGCACGGGCTCTAGGTGCACGGGCTTCAGTAGTTGTGGCACGCGGGCTCAGTAGTTGTGGTTCGCGGGCTCTAGAGTGCAGGCTGAGTAGTTGTGGCACACGGGCATCGTTGCTCCGCAGTATGTGGGATCTTCCCGGACCAGGGATCAAACCCGTGTCCCCTGAATTGGCAGGCGGATTCTTAACCACGGTGCCACCAGGGAAGTCCCACCCCCTTGTTCTGGTGAACCTTCCTGTGAACTCTGGTGTGGGAAGTAAAGCTCTGAGCTATGTTCCATATCTGAAACACATTTGTATTACACTGAATTTTGGCTGAAGAATTTTTTATTAACTCTGTCTCAAAACACTTTTTTTTAATTGCTGTGAAACTGGGTCAAAACATTTTTTATCACCACTGTTGGTGAGCCCTTTCAATTTGAAATTCACGTTTCTCAATTGTGGGAAACTGGCTTGCATTGTTTCTTTGATCTCCTTCCCCTCCATTGTTCTGTTCTCTTGTTTCTGGAATGCCTGTTACTTGGTTATTGGACTCTAGGACAGATCCTCCAATGTTCTCTTCACTGCGATTTCCCCATCCCTTTCTTTCTGCTCTGTTTTCCAGAAAATTTCTTCAGTTATAGCCTCCAGACCCTCCTTTGAGATGTGCATATCTGCTAGCAGAGTTTTAATTTCCAGGAGTGTCTTCTTGCCCCGAACATTCATTTTTTTAACCACTCTCTGTTATTCTTACAGTTGTAACATCTTTCCTTATCTCTCTGAGGATAACAATAACTTGTTTTTTAAGCTTTCTTCTCCCAGTGTGGTCTCTGGTCCCTCTGGCAGCTCTGAGCAGATGGGTGAGGGTCTTATCGGCCAGGACAACAAATCAGGGCTGGGAGGGGAGGGTGAGGGGTTCACTCCCCAAGGAGCCTCACTTCTTGGGAAACGTGAGTGGGTGGGCGGAACATGAGTGGGCGCCACTGAAGCAGTAGTAGGGTGCCTGAAGGCACCCCTGCTGTGAGGATCTTCAGTTCTCTCCTCTGCGTGTTCTAAGAAGGCACTCCTAGCCTCTTGCTAGCATCCCGGGAGAGAGGCTAGCGTCGCAGCGCCCAGCGTGACTTCCCTTAACTCCCTTGACTCCCTCAGGGTCCTCTCCCACCCTCCACCCAGCCCTTTGCCAGGATGGGAGAGGAGGTCCAGAAGTCACAGCTACAGCACTGCCCACCGCTTCATCAGAATTCTGTGCAGACAGACCCAGGGCTGTTCCCTGCAGTAGCCCTGCCCAGCTTCAGCTTCAGCTTCAGCTTCTGAAACAGCTTCCCCAGCCCGCCAGGTGCCCCTGCCCCTTCACCTGCGTGGCCAGAGGTACCTGGTACCTCCAACTCCTGAACTTTTCAACCTCTGGGGTAAAACAGGTTGATTTCTTTCAGTCTTCCCCACTGCTGACTTACTATTCGCCTTCTCCAGTCTGCTGCACAGTTACCATTTGCCCATTTTGCTTTCTAGAGTAGAAAATATCAGGGATTTGTTTGTTTCCTCTCTTCTTCTCTTCATCTCTGTGGATTTTATGCCTTGAAAAAACAAAACAAAACCTTTATGGTGGTTTTTAATGTTGTTTCACAATGAAAAAATTTAAATAGATAACCATTATGAGCCAGAAGTCCCCATTTGCTGTTTTTTATCAGTAAGGATCCAAACTCATGCTTTTTTCATAATGTCCTTGTTTTGTGGACACTGGTCCATCCTTTGAGAATTTGCAGGTACCTCATGGTATCTCCGGCCTTGTCAGTTAGCTCGGTTTCCTTGGGTGTGAATGCTCCCGCTGGGTGCGCTGTTCACAGCCTGCCCTTCACAGCTCTGGGGGCTGCTTCTTTGTCCCTGCCCTAAGCATCATCCTGGGTGAGGGACTGCCACAGGGTCCATCCTAACTCTGAACTGGAAGGCTCATCTGGGCCCCTGGCCATTCAACGGAGATACCTCTGCAGCCTCACCGAAAGCAAAAGGCCCACGGGTGGGCTGGGCTCACCCAGGCTGTGTCCTCAACCCCCAGCTTCATGACAGAGCCTGCCTCTCGCCCTCAGTCTCCACAGCCTTGGCGCTGTAGGGCGCAGCGCGCCAGGCTCTGGATTCCTGAATCCCACCGTCCTTTCTTGCTCTGGAGCTGCCCCAGGTATTTTGAAAGCTCTTTTCTTATGTTCTGCCGGTTGTGCATGTTGAAGCTGAGAGAGTAGCATCTCTTACTTGCCCCTTCTGCTGTTTCAGTCTTCAGCTGGCTGGCCAGGCTTGGCTCATGCTGTGTAGCTGACACTCCAGCCTGGACCTGCTTCTCTCAGCCCACAGTCCCCCAGTCTCTCTGCTCTCTCCAGCCACACCGGCAGTTCCACCCCAGGCTCCTCGGCGGGTTCTCTCTCTGCAGTCCCATTCTTTCCTCAGGCTGCACTCTTCCACAGACAACCACAGCTCACCCCAGCCACCTTGGTCTCCCCATAAGGTCTCCTGGCCACTCCCCTTGCCCCCAGCCGAGCATCTTCTGTGCAGCCAGTGCTTTTATTAGGAGAACATTTTGAATTGCTAGGACATTCACGTGTTAGAAAATTCAGAAAGCACCAGGGAGTATACAGTGGCGTGCCCCTCTCCTGCCTGTATCACATGGGCCTGCACCCCAACAGCCAGCATCACCGGTTTTCTCTGTGTACTTCCAGAAAGGTTCTCTGTATAGAAGAACAAACACACGTTCAGGTGCATACTCATTTCCCGTTTTTATTTTATTTATTTATTTATTTATTTTTTGGCTACGTTAGGTCTTTGTGGCTGCGTGTGGGCTTTCTCTAGTTTTTTGGCGAGCGCGGGCTACTCTTCATTGCGGTGCACAGGCTTCTCATTGCGGTGGCTTCTCTTGTTGCAGAGCACGGGCTCTAGGCACACGGGCTTTCAGTAGCTGTGGCACGCAGGCTCAGTAGTTGCGGTGCACGGGCTTAGTTGCTCCGCAGCATGTGGGATCTGCCCGGACCAGGGCTCGAACCCGTGTCCCCTGCATTGGCAGGTGGATTCTTAACCACTGCGCCACCAGGGAAGCCCTCATTTCCCGTTTTTAAAACACACGTGGATGCTTAGTCTTCACACTGTTCCACGCCCGACATTTTTTTCGTGCATCTTCCCACTTGAACACACAGCAGCAAGTGCCCTCCCCTTTGGACAGCTACATAGAGCCCACTGGGGCTCACCGTGGACACACCTGCTTATCCATCCAGGCCCCTACTGACGTTCCTTTGGGTTACTTTTCAGTGAGAACTGAGAAACCTCCTACATTTCACACAGGGGGAACACAACTGGTGGAGAAGTACCTAGACGTGGAACTGTTGGATCAGAGGGTGGGAAATTGGACATTTTGCTGCACTTTGCCACACTGGCTTCTGTTTATGCTCGCCAGCGGTGCACACAAATGCTTGGGTTCCTGGAGTTAGGGTGTGAAAACGGTAACGAGTACGGCCCTAATACGCACTTTGCTTACTAGGAGGGGACTGAGCATATTTTACGGAATTTAAGCATCGGTGACATTTCCTTTCCTTTTCCTGCCCTTTCCCCACGTTTGTTAGGTTGTCCGTCTTTCTTGTTGATTGACTGGCGCACCTTACTTTCGTTAATTAGTCCCTTGCCTCTGGAGAGTTCTCAGTTTGTCATTCGTCTTTTGACTCGGAGGGTTTTTGCTGCGCACAGATGATTTCCTTTGCCACGGTATAATTTTTCTGAGTTTTCTTTGGCATCTGATAGGTCTTCTGTCACCTACTGAAGCCCCTGCTAGTCTCCCGGTCTCCTTGCTTTAACTTCCTTCTTCTCCGTTGCCTGTGCTCACATCGCCTCCCTTCCCCAGCATCTAATGATGGAGTGCTCACAGCGTGGCTGGAACCTGCTCCTTTTATCCGCAGACACCCACCCCTGTCTGATCACATGCAGGCCCAGGACTCCGTAGGCCGTGTACGCGCCACAGCACCCATGTTCACATTTCCCGGCAGACTGGGCCCGACTCCTGTGCCCCACAGCCTGCGTATGTCCTCTGTCCCTCGGGAGTCCCGTGGGCACCTCAAGGAAGGCGCGGCAGACAAAAGTCCTGGTTGTCTGCATTCCCTGCCTCTATCCCCTGCCCTATTCCCTTCCTGTTGGCTCCACTTCCAGCCTCCCTCAGACCCACCCACAGCTCTGCATTTGTGGAAGCCATCATCACCCACCCGGACAGTGCAAGGGCCACCTGCCCCACCTTTGCCCTACAGCCCTTCCAGAAAGGCGGTTTTTACAAACTCAAGTCAGACCTGGAAAGCTTGTCCCCAGCTTTTCAGTCTTCCACCTCCTGCAAGGGTCTGTCCCATTGTCACCTCCTTAGGGAAGCCTGCACAGATACAACCCCTGCCCACGTCACTTCTGTCTGCCTCCTTGGTCAGTTTCAGGTCGCTCTAGTTCGCACCGTTTCCGCAGGGCTGGAGTGGCTCTGGGCACAAGTGGGTTCTCTGTCATGAATGAGTGTATCCCCTTCTGCAATGCAGGGTTTACACTCCAGATGGACAGCATCTCTGCTGGCCCAGACACTGTGAGCCCCCACGTCCACCTCCCCTGGGACCTCGGCGTGGCCAGCCTCACGGGCCGACTCGAGTCACCCTCCCTCGAAGGTGGCTTCTCACACGCGCTGGTGCTCTCCAGCGACCCGGGAGGTGAGCAGGAGCCCACGTACGATCCCCGCCAGGGTGTGGGCCCCGGGCTGGCCGCCGCTCGCTGGCGAGCCCCCAGGGGCCGGAGCCGGGGTCGAGGTCGCCCCAGCACAGGCGCCGGAGCCGTGCGAGGTGGCCGCTGCGACGTGTGCGGGAAGGTGTTCAGCCAACGCAGCAACCTGCTGAGGCACCAGAAGATACACACGGGAGAGCGGCCGTTCGTGTGCGGCGAATGCGGCCGCAGCTTCAGCCGCAGCTCGCACCTGCTGCGCCACCAGCTCACGCACACCGAGGAGCGGCCGTTCGTGTGCGGCGACTGCGGCCAAGGCTTCGTACGCAGCGCGCGCCTGGAGGAGCACCGGCGCGTGCACACGGGCGAGCAGCCCTTCCGCTGCGCCGAGTGCGGCCAGACCTTCCGGCAGCGCTCCAACCTGCTGCAGCACCAGCGCATCCACGGCGACCCCCCGGGCCCCGGCGCGGCACCCCCCGCGCCTCCTGGCGCGCCGGAGCGCCCAGGCCCCTTCCCGTGCAGCGAGTGCCAGGAGAGCTTCGCGCGGCGCGCCGTGCTGCTGGAGCACCAGGCGGTGCACACGGGCGACAAGTCTTTCGGCTGCGTGGAGTGCGGCGAGCGCTTCGGCCGCCGTTCGGTGTTGCTGCAGCACCGGCGCGTGCACAGCAGCGAGCGGCCCTTCTCCTGCGCTGAGTGCGGCCAGAGCTTCCGGCAGCGCTCCAACCTCACGCAGCACCGGCGCATCCACACGGGCGAGCGGCCCTTCGCCTGCGCGGAGTGCGGCAAGGCCTTCCGCCAGCGGCCCACGCTCACGCAGCACCTGCGCGTGCACACGGGGGAAAAGCCCTTCGCCTGCCCTGAGTGCGGCCAGCGCTTCAGCCAGCGTCTGAAGCTCACTCGCCATCAGCGGACGCACACCGGCGAGAAGCCCTACCGCTGCAGCGAGTGTGGCCTGGGCTTCACGCAAGTCTCGCGGCTCACCGAGCACCAGCGCATCCACACAGGCGAGAAGCCCTTCGCCTGCCTGGAGTGCGGCCAGAGCTTCCGGCAGCACGCCAACCTCACGCAGCACCGGCGCATCCACACGGGCGAGCGGCCATACACATGCCCCGAGTGCGGCAAAGCCTTCCGCCAGCGGCCCACGCTCACGCAGCATCTGCGCACCCACCGGCGCGAGAAGCCCTTCGCCTGCCAGGACTGCGGCCGCTGCTTCCACCAGAGCACCAAGCTCATCCAGCATCAGCGCGTCCACAGTGCAGAGTAGCCAGCGCGCACTGCACCCCCTCTCCGCCCTCACCTCGGTCCTCCGTGCGGGGGGGCGGGGGGGGGGCTGCAGAACACCTACCTCTCGGGGATGCTGTGAGGCCTGTGATCACGTGGCTACAAGCCAGCCCTCTTAGGGCCCGGTGCCCAGTAGGTGCTCAATAAACAGTACACGGAACCTGCGTCTGGGTCTGCACCAATTCAGTTCCTCCCCACCTGCCTGGGTCCCTCTCTGCCCACCCCACGGGTCCACCACTTTCTTTGCAACCACATGTTTCCTGTAAGAGCCAGAGCCCCCTGCAGATGCGGCCCCTAGCAGAGCCTGGCCTCATCTGTGGGGTGCCCCCCTTGCACCACGGCTCCTGTGCTATTTGCCCATGTTCCCTTTGACCCACACATCTGCCGGCCAAGCCAACTGCCAGATGAGGACCTGGACTGGCAGAGTTCTCCCCAGCCAGCCAATATCATCAGGTGCTAAAGTATCAAACTGGTGTCCAGCATGCCAGAGCCGGCCTGAGGATATGTGTTTATGAAACTTTAAACCTAGGGAGCCATTTCTTAGGTGTAAAAGCTACAAGGCTTTACCTGGGAATCCATATTCTTTCGAGACTCTCCTCTGTTCCCCACAGACTCCAGCCAGTCCGAGACCCGCAGGTGGCTGCAAACCCCAGGCCAGTTCCCCAGCCCTCTAGTGATCGTTCCCATAATGCCATCATAATGCCATCACGCCGTCACGCCCTCACGCGCCGTTCTCCTCCCCCCCTGGCCCCACACACAGCCCCTAAGGGCTCCCGCACAGTGGGAGGTCTCTATGGTGAGTGGATTCAGTAACTAGTCACAGGAAGCACAGCTGGCAGCAGCTTTCATGATGGACAGATACTGCCGGTTCCAGTTCAGTGTCCTGCAGACTTGAGGGCGGGTGTCTCTGGAACCCTCCAGCCTCTTCCTGTGCCATTGCTTCTTTTGCCCTATCTTCCCCTTCCATCTTATTGCTCAGGCCTTGACACAGTCCCCCATTCCATCCATGGGTGCTGTAAGTGCCAGACACAATGGAGAAAGGCAGTTCCAAAGAGGGCATCTTCATGCAGCAGGGTCTGGCTTGGGACTTAAACCCCACTCTAGGAGGGTGTCAGCCTGCCCTTGGCCTAGAGGGTTCCAGAACAGCCCTTCTAGGCCTGTATGTCCAAGCTTCTTCCAGAAGTGCAGCTGGACGTGCCCCTGCCACTTTGAGTCACCCTGATCCCCTCAATACTTGGGCCCTGGTATCAGGGAAAGACAAGCCAGCCTGGGCCAGAGGCTTCCTACAGACATGCTGGAGAAGGCATGCTCCCTGCCTCAGCCCCCCTTCCTCCCCTCCCCTGTTCCTCCCTTTTCCCCACCTCCCTGCTAGTCTAGCCCCAGCCAAGACCAGAGCCACTCTGGCATCTACTACGTCTGGCAAAGTCAGCAGCCCCCCCATGCAGGGGCGCTCCTGTGTGGCAGTCAGGGGTGGGGCGTCCCCGGACTCTCTGACAGCACTCACGGTTCTCTCTGATCACAAAGGGGGTTCTAGGAAACCTGGTCTGGGATCTGTAGAATCAGAGGGAAGAGGAAGGCAGGGAGGGGCTGGGAGAATCAGATCAGGGAAGGCACATGAATGAACACTGAGGTAGCCAGTGGTCTCAGGTTGGAGGAATGTTGCCGGAACTTTATAAATCCTGTAACATGGATTTCTTTTTTTTTTTTACAACTTGTATGACTTTTATAATCTGAAACAAAGAAAACCAAGAAAGCTCTCATCTTTGATCATCTTCGTGTTAATCATGAAGGGAAATCTGTGCAGATACAACTACATAAAAACATGAAATTCCACACAGGAAAAATTACAGCAAACATGAAAAGCATGGAGACATACAGCCAGGGCCCCACACCCGAAGCCTTGAGAAGTCCATGGACCCACCTGCCAAAACAGCCCTCTGAGAAGAAATCAACATGAACAGCTATGTGAGGGCCACCCATGAAAGGTCATTTCTGCAGCTGGCCAGGCACACCTCTGCAATCCAGTCATGTGGCTGCAGGTCGAGAACCCAAGTGTTACCACACTATCATCAGGGCTGAGGGCTTGGACAGAATGACCACTTCGCCCCACTTGGCCAGAGCCATATGAGGAACCCAGGACAGGAATACCTGAGTACTGGTCATCTAAGAAAGCTACAACAGTGCCCAGCCAGCCTGTCCCTGGACTGTCTGTACCTGAGCCCATATCGTTCACTCCCAAGCCCAGCCTCCCCATGCCACGCCCATCCAATTATTCTCACCGGAAGCCTAGCCTCCCAAATCTGTCCACTTCTCTCCACCCCCCAGCACTGTTCTGATCCCAGCCATCCATCTCCAGCCTGGAGGCCCACAGCACTCAGCCTCTCTTCCCTGTCTACTGCTGCTCTCTCGTGCCCCAAACAGACCCTTTCTTCCCAGTGTCAGCTCCCAGAGGCTACGCTCACAACCCTACATGCACTTCCACCCTCACAACTCACCCGCCACGTTCTGCCCCGTCCCTCCAAGGCACTGGCCCCAGCTTCCCTCAGGACCTCTGCATGCGCTAAGCCCTAGGTTGCATCCTAAGAGGCTGCAGTCCCAAGGGCCACAGGCACCTTTGCCACCAAAACCACCTGTGCCTCTCTGCCACTTGAGTGGCCACGAAGGTGACAAGGAATACACAGCTTAGCTGCACCACTTCCAACCCAGCCCCCTGCCTCAGTTAGGCCATCCCCTTCTCCCTGGTCCCGAAACCATGGCCCCCTTTGCCTAGCATTCTGTTGCATGGTCAAGTCTTCCCTCACTGGACAGTGGGGAAGCCACAAGATCAGAGATCACGCGAGTCGAGCTTTGGCTAGTCCTCTCCAGGGAACCAATTCCCCATCCCCAGATGGGACCTTAGCGGAAGGGCCTCAGCAACTGGCCTGGAGATGGGCACATGAACCAGGCTGGCCAACAGAAACCACCCCTGAGACTTTGGCTGGAAACCGCAGCATGGTCACCAACCCTCACGTCCTGTACAAAAATAAATAATCAGCAAGAGCAGAGCGGATGAGAAGAACGGAGAGGGAGAGGGAAACTGAGTCTGGAAGAGCCCTCTGGGTCCCAGGACCAGCCATGTCTGAAGCGTGAGAACGCTGGGATGGTTGCAATCTTGTCAGCCCCAAACCTGAGCCGTTTGCAGCTTCTGATCTCCCATCCTCACCCCGGCGCCTCTCCAGCACTCAGCTCTCAAGGGAGTCAACGAAGCTGGGAGTGTGAGGCTAGGACAACTAGAGGGCTGAAGAGGGGCGTCTGGGATGGTGGAAAGAGAATGGAAAGGGGCGAAAGGGGGAGCGGCTGCACAGACACCACTGGCATCAGCCCACGGAGCCCAAAGACGCCGAGGGTACCCGGGCAGGGTCTCTGAGGAGGCTGGGGCCGGGATGGACGCCAAATCAAGACCCGAAGGGGTAGAGCCGACTCCCTGGGGTGAGGATGGGGCCGGGGTCGTTCGTCAAGAGGAGGCCATGGACTGAGCCTGCCCACCCCCAGCGCGGGCCCAACTGGGCCGCCGGGACTACTTCTCCCTTGGTGGTCCGTATGATGGCGGCACGTCGCCTCAGCGACTGGATGGGACGTGCGGCAGGAGCCTCATTCGGACGTGGGCAGGCTGAGAGACTGAGCCCCCGCCGCCCCACGGGCCCGGCCCCCCGCCCCAACCAGCCCTCGCGGCGCCGCTCACCACCAGACGGTTCCCTTGGTGACAGCCTGAAATCGCAGAACCGCTCCGCGCCGCTTCCTCCCACCCCCGCCGAGGCACGCTGAGCCGTGATTGGAGGGGAGATTGGCCCCGCCTACATGTACCGCGCAGCCGGCGGAAGGTCGTAGGGCACCTCCGCTGGAACTGTAGACCCGCGCAGAGCGCGGCCCTCCCCACGTTCCGCTTCCGAAGTGTGTCAGCCCGTGTAAACCTCGACAGTGCTTACTACCTTCTGACACAATACACGTTTTATTTGTTAGTTTACCTCAACCAGACTCTCTGAGAGAGGGTTCCTTGGGTTTGCGATGGGACACCGAAAGTGCTGGACCACGCACCCTCTAGGCAACGCCCCTGCCTTGCTCAGGCTCAGACCTGACCCAGCCTCAGTCTGTGACCCCCGGGGCCAAGTACTTCGTTTGGCCCGCCTACGCCGCCGTCTGCACGAGTGCAAGCGAGAATGGCTGGACCGCAAGCGAAGCTGCCCGCATCTGCCCCACTCAAAGATGGCGGCAACACCGCCCCCCCTCCCTGGACCCGCGGGCGTCCCCGGAAGTGACCGGCCCGGCCCGGCCTGCACGAACGGAAATACCCGAGCCTAGCCGAAGGAGCCCGATCCCCAAATCCCATCGCGGAGCAACGCGGGGCGGTGGCGTCGGCGGCTGCGCAGGCGCACAGCGCAGGCCGGGCGGAAAGAGCCGAGGCGGGCAGGCGGCGGAAATATCCGAAGCGGTGGGGCGCCCGAGGCCGATGCGGACCTCCGCGCCGAAGCCGCTGCTGCCACGGAAGCCGACCCTCCTCCAGTACACGGCCGTTGCCACCGCAGCCCCCGCCTCCCTCTTCCGACCCGAGCCGCAACCCCCTCAGGAAGGGAGCGAGTGAACGGGCCAGCGGCGCGGCCTAAGGACCCCGCGTCCGCAGCTGGGCCTGAGGACACCGGAGCGGGCGAGGGGGAGGAGGGAGCGGCGGGTGGGGGCGGGGCCGAGCGGACACGAGAACAGCCGAGTGGGCCCGAGCGCCGCCGAGCGAGCCCGAGGCGCCGGGCCAGGCCGGAGCCGACTACGGGAGCCGACGCGGGCCGCGCGGTGGGCGCGGAGCGGCGCGGCAGGCCGGGCGGGCGGCGGCAGCAGCCGAAGAGGCCGCAGCGGCGGGTCCGAGTGGCGGAGGCGGCAAGGGCGGCGGCGGCGGGGGGCCGGGTGGCCGGGGTCCCGGGCCCCGCAGGGGCGGCAGCGGCGGCGGCGGCAGGATGATCAAGCTGTTCTCGCTGAAGCAGCAGAAGAAGGAGGAGGAGTCGGCGGGCGGCACCAAGGGCAGCAGCAAGAAGGCGTCGGCGGCGCAGCTGCGGATCCAGAAGGGTAAGGAGTCGGGATGGGGGTGGAGGTCGGAGGTCAGGGCCTAGCTTGGGGTAATGCGGTCGCCGGGGGTCAGAGGTGTCAGAAATGGGGGGGCCGCGGATGTGGGGATCGGAGATCAGGGCCTGGGGATTGAGGGATCAGGGGTGGAGTAAGAGTCACTGAAGTGGTCAGAGATGCGGGGCCGAGGATGGGGCACTGAAGGTATTTGGAAAGCCAGATGTCTGATATTAGGGACTGAGAATCTGAGGGTGGCAGTGTAGTGGGGGGACCGGGAACTCGAGAGTCTGGGGGGTCAGACGGGAATCTGGGTGAAAGGCAGAGGAGATATGGATAGTGGGGGCCGAGGACTGAGGATCCGAGTGGGAGATTTAGTGTATTATGCTGGGGTCAGTGGGAATCAGAGTCAGGCGTGGTGAAGTACGTTCTGGGGCCTGGGTTTCGTGGGTCTGGGGGGGGGGCGTCACATGGCAATTTGGGGTTTAGGGTGACAGGAGGAGGAGGGAGGGACAGTGGGTGCCAGAGATTAGAGATAGGAGTAGGGTTGGGTTTAGACCAATGTGCTGGAGATGCTGGAAATCTTATAGTCAGAACAGTGGAAGGTAGGAGGGCTGGGAACTCACAGATCTGGGGGTCAGATGGGAACCTGGGTTTGGGATGATAGGCAAGAAGAGGAGTATATGGATCGTGGGGACCAGGGATTGGTGGGGGATGATTTAGGGTGTGGAGGGGGAATAAGGTCTTTGAGTTTGGGCAGATAATTGGGGACTCCTCTAGAAGGTGGGGGTTATGGCCAGGGATCCTGGGTGTGGGGTAGCCAGAGGCTCTTGGAGGGCACATGAGAGTGGGGGCATTTAGGAGCTGGGTTGGGGGGGACCCAGCTGTTGGGTGCTGGGACTTAGGGCTGTGGATTCAGAAGGGTTGGAACTTTCCCCGGGCCAGGAGCTCAAGCACAGTCACAATTGAACATGCGTGTTTGTGGGGTTCTGGAGATCCAGAAGAGCCTGCCTGGAGACTGGGTAGCAGAAAGAGGAGAGGGTTGGGGATGTGGCCCACTGCCCAGGACAGAGCCACGGTCCTGGAGGAGGCTGTGGAGGCTCTGCTGGCACCTGCACCTGCTCTGAACACCCTCCTCTCTCTCCCTCTTCCTTTCTCTCTGTTTCCCTTTTCTGCTGTGAAAACCCAGACATAAACGAGCTGAATCTGCCCAAGACGTGCGACATCAGCTTCTCAGATCCAGACGACCTTCTCAACTTCAAGCTGGTTATCTGTCCTGATGAGGTGAGGGCACACTCGGCTGGACTCCCAGGCACGGCGGGTGGCCCCACCTCAAGTAGGGATACCTGGTTCACCTGCCAGGCCCTGCTGGATGGGATCCCAGCGCCTCTTTTCTTCCTTCACAGGGCTTTTACAAGAGCGGGAAGTTTGTGTTCAGTTTTAAGGTGAGTCTCGGTGGGCCGGGGCGGCTCCCTGGGCTGAGGAAGCAACAGCTGAGGCCCCGGCCAGGCACTGCTGGGGCACCTATCCACCTCCCCTCTCTTTTCCTGGAGCCAGGTGGGCCAGGGTTACCCGCATGACCCCCCCAAGGTGAAGTGTGAGACGATGGTTTATCACCCCAACATTGACCTCGAGGGCAACGTCTGCCTCAACATCCTCAGGTGAGGGCACTAGCCCTCCACAGCTCTCCCCAGCCCTGCCTGCCAGGCACCCTTCATGGCCTTGCACTACACCAGTCTCTGTCCAGTCCTTACCCCTTGTGGTGCGTGTTCCTCTGTCTCTTCATCTCCACGTTCTCTTCCTCGTGGCTTGACCTTGGCTTTCTCCATGGTCTGTCCTTCTCTGCACCCTCCCGCTAGTTTCTCCCATCCGCACTGTCCCGTGCCCTGGGCCTGACCTGTCCGGTCCCAGCAGGGCCTGTGACAGCTGCCCACTCACCAGACCCTGATCATGATGTTCTCTGCCCACAGAGAGGACTGGAAGCCAGTCCTTACGATAAACTCCATAATTTATGGCCTGCAGTATCTCTTCTTGGTGAGTAGGGGTGGGGACGCTGGGGCTGGGGGAGGTTGGCCTTCTGCCCATTGGGCTTGTTGACCCCCACCCATACCGGCCACAGGAGCCCAACCCTGAAGACCCACTGAACAAGGAAGCCGCCGAGGTCCTGCAGAACAACCGGAGGCTGTTTGAGCAGAACGTGCAGCGCTCCATGCGGGGTGGCTATATCGGCTCCACCTACTTCGAGCGCTGCCTGAAATAGGGTCGGCGCATACCCACCCCTGCCAGGGCCACCAGCCCCGGCGTCCCCTGCAAATATTTATTGGGGGCCACAGGTGGGGGGGGCATGGGGCAGCCGGTGGGGGAATCCCATGCCCTGACCTGCCACCCCTCCCTGCCACCCGCTCCTAGTTTTTTTTTTTTTTTAAACCACCATGTGATTGAGGTCGGCGCTGCCTCCCCCGACCCGCTCAGCGATGGGAAATGAATTGGCTTGTCTAGCCCCACGCTGGGTGCTATCCAGCCCCCCTAATCTGGGCTCTGGGGTGGGAGGCCAAGGGTGGCTGGGCACCCGGCACCCCACCCCTGCACCACTGGAGGTCCCGCCAGGCTATTAAAGGGGAATGTTACCGCATGGCCTCTGCCTCTTCCTTTTGTGGGGTGGGAGGGGCAGGTGATGTCCACCAGGGCTCCTGCAGCAAGCGTGGTGGGAGTTGTGTGCTCACGGGTGGCATTAGGGCCCCCCCGCCCCCGCGTCAGCAGGCTGCCCAGTGCCTGGGGCAGCCTTGGGAGTCGTAAGGGGACCAAGCCCCAGGCCTCGGGCAGGGTGGGATGCATCCCACTCCGGAGCAAAGGAGGGGCAGGATCTAGTAACCACAGGCTTCCTGGCCAGTAAGCCAACATACAAGAAAGTCCGCACCATCTCCTGTTCTGCCCCTATCATCTGCCATGGGAGGGCCTGACGAGGAGAATGCTGCTTGGTGCCACCGGGTGCCTGAGGTCCAGAAACACCAGCGAGAGTTCTGGGTCCCTGAGATGAGCTGGGCCCTACGGTGGGTGACGTGGCGGGGTGCAGGGCCTCCGGGTGGCTGCGCGGAAGGCGCCCGGAAGGGCGCCAACCTCGCAAGGACCAGGACTCCGGCCGCGGCTCGGCTCCCTTAGGCTGGACTTGAACCTGTGGAACACCGAGTCTGCGGCAAGGACACGGAAGCTAGTGCGCATGCGCCTGGGGGCCGGCCTGGTCCCCGGCGCGTGCGCACGCGCGCTCTTGTCCCCGCCCAGCATTCCGGGCGCCGGCGGGGCGTGTGACGTCGGGTGGTTTAATCCGGAAACGGCGGCGACCGCCGAGGCGACAGAACCGAGGGGCTGTGGTTGGTGGGCGCTCCGGGGCTCCCAGCGAGAAGAGCGTGACCCGGAAACGGAAGCGAGTCGCAACTCCGGTGAGTGGCCCCTACTGGTGCGCGGGCCCTGGCTGGGCGCGTGGGCGGCGGCGTACGAGGGCCTCGCCCCTCCCTGGGACCCGGCCTTCCCGTCAGAGGACCCCATGCTGTCTTGCCTTCAGTGGTCAACACCCCGAATGGCCCCCCAGGCTTTCCTGCGTGAACAAGGCGCCCCAACACTTAGCATCCCTCCCTCTGTACAGGAGTCCGCAACGCCCCCCAGCCTTATTCTCCGCACCCAGATTCCCTCAGCATTTAGGACCCCCGCCCCAAACCGAATTCCATCCATACGCTGTCAGCTTCAGAGCCCCCCCCGCCCCAATCCACCCTGTTTCTAGTACTCGCAGCCTCCACCTCCTCCTGTCAGGGACCCTCTCAAGTGCCCTGTCCTCGGCGCTCAGGGTTCCAAGTGCCCCCTACCCCCGTCCGCCCGCCCACACACGGCCATCGCCAGTCTCAGTCCACCGGACACGCTAGGGCCGCATCGCAGGGTCTGCAGGACGAGGTGGAAGCCTTGAACCTCTGTGGGGGCATGTGATGGAGGAGGGGTTGGGGTGGGCACGTTGTCCCCACTCACGTCCCTGGGGCTACCCAATTCCAGACTCCACTCTTTCGGCCTTCCATTCACGCCTTTTCTCCCTGCTCAGCCCTTTCCACTTTGGGAGCCCCCATCTGTCCCTGCCCATACACAGTGTGACCCCAGCTCTGCCTCATGCCCTCGTTTTGGGCCTCACACCACTCTGCAGTAAGGCTTCACACTTGCCCCAGTCCTACCGGCGGGCTCCTGCGGCCATGGACCTGCTGTTTGGGCGCCGGAAGACGCCGGAGGAGCTGCTGCGGCAGAACCAGCGCGCCCTGAACCGCGCCATGCGAGAGCTGGACCGTGAACGACAGAAGCTAGAGACCCAGGAGAAGAAAATCATTGCAGACATCAAGAAAATGGCCAAGCAGGGCCAGATGGTAAGCTCGATTGGGCACAGCCTGGGACACAGGGCCAGTGCTGTTGCTTGTTCAGACACTGGGGCTGCAGCACACTGGACAGGCTGGGCACCAACAGGGAGGTGCTTCTAGGGAAATGAAGGGTTGAGTGGGGCTTTCCCTAGTTTCAGGGTCCAAAAGGCTGCCTCTGTGGAGGTGGTATCAGCGCCAAACGTTGAGTAATGAAGAGAGTGAGCCCGTGAAGATCCAAGTGGCAAGTGTGTCAGATAGAACAGCAGATGCTCCATGAGAGTGATGGGTGAGCTCAGGAGTGGGTGTGGGCCAGACCACTTGGAATCGTGGGCCACAGTGGCAGCCCACGTGGCATGGGATGCACTGGCCCTGGGGGCCAGTGAGCAGAGAGATGGGCACAGCCTGAACCGCTGGGGAGCGGCACCTCTGATGGGTGACAGTTTTGGCCTGAGCAGCTGGGTTGAGGTGCCATTTCCTGGGATGGGCAAAGCAAGGAAGAGCTCTGGGGAGCAAGTGAAAAGGTGAGGTTTGGATGTGTTCGTGTGTGAATCAGGATCCTGTTCTTGAGGTGAGGGCCTGCGTGAGGTGGAGGGAGACACACATTCTTTGGCCAGGAGAGAAATTCTGGAATGGGTGTTGACTCTATAGACGTGGAGAGAAAAGGACCCCTCAAGGGCGGCCCCACCTTTCTTCCTCTCATTTCTGGATCAGGGATGAGAAGCCTGCGGAGGAGTCTGTGCAGTGGTGACCCAAAAGAGGCATGAGGGCGAGAGGGAACAGTGACCACTGGGAGCGGGCACATGGGAACCCCTGAAAGCCTCAGTGGGCATGGTGGAGTGGCAGGGAGCATACTCCCAAGGCTGGCTCCCTGCCACCCCTGTCCACTTCTCAGGACGCCGTGCGTATCATGGCAAGAGACCTGGTGCGCACAAGGCGGTACGTGCGAAAGTTTGTGTTGATGCGGGCCAACATCCAGGCTGTGTCCCTCAAGATCCAGACACTCAAGTCTAACAACTCAATGGCACAAGCTATGAAGGGCGTCACCAAGGCCATGGGCACCATGAACAGACAGGTGCGCCTCTCGCGATCCCCCTCCCTACCCCTGCTAACCTCAGGGGCCAGACTCACCCTCCTCCCACTTCCAGCTGAAGTTGCCCCAGATCCAGAAGATCATGATGGAGTTTGAGCGGCAGGCCGAGATTATGGACATGAAGGAGGAGATGATGAACGATGCCATTGATGATGCCATGGGTGACGAGGACGATGAAGAGGAGAGGTTTGGAGACAGGAGGGTGAGGACAGGTGCCTGGCCCTCCAGGTGCCTGGCCCTCATAGTTCTCTTTTTTTTAACCTAGTGACGCTGTTGTAGCCCAGGTCCTGGACGAGCTGGGGTTGAGCCTGACGGATGAGCTGTCAAGTGAGTGTCCAGACCCTGGGCCCTGTCCTCCACGCAGCTCAGCCACCGCGCAGACCCTCCCTCTCCCGGCATTACTCCTTTCCGCAGGGGCTCTCTTCCTAACCCTTCTCTGCAGACCTCCCCTCCACCGGAGGCTCCCTCAGCGTGGCTGCCAGTGGGAAGAAAGCAGAGGCTGCAGCCTCCGCCCTAGTCGATGCAGACGCAGACCTGGAGGAGCGGCTCAAGAACCTTCGAAGGGACTGACTGCACACACCCCCCACCGTGCCACCCTAGGGAGCCAGCGGAGGGCCCAGCATTTTCATTGTACCTTCTGTAATAAACGTTGGCTACTAGTCTCGGGCCTGTGTGAGTGGCCTAACGTGAGCCGGGCTGGGTGGGTTAGGGAGTCCGGCGACATGGCTGACAGGAGTTGCTCAGGCAGGGCTTGGTAACGTGTGCCAGGTTCGTTGCGGTATAAGACAAGAGGGTTGGAGTTGTTTTCTCGTTTTGGTGGGAGTGGACAGACCAAACCCACCCCAGTCTTCAGGGCTTGGGACGTGAAAATGAGCAGCAGACACTGGCCCAGCACCCACAGGAAGGCAGGCTCCCCAGACATCCTGGTAGCATCCCAGGAGTCCAGGCCTGTCCCCCAGGGATACCGTGCCCCACTCTGCTTAGCCCAGCCCACCCAGCTCACTCTGATGAGCTGGCTGCGAGAAACGGTTCCAGACCAGTCCAGGAAGCTCTCAGGGAGCATGAGCTGCCGTGCAGCACCCCGCTGGGGATTCACCCTGCCTGCCCACAGGTTCGCCTGGGTCTGCCTACCTACCGGGTGACCCTCCTACCCACCAGACGCTCCCCAGATCGCAAAGGGCCCAGGAGGGATGCTGCTCCCCACTCCCTGGACACCCAGGTGGCTGGAGACAAGTGCCCCACCCCCATCTGGCCCAACAGGGTTTGGTGAGGGATCGGTAACAGCCAGAGACCAGGCCCCCAGGACCACTGTCCCCGCCAACCAAGGCCTGAGTAACGGGTGAAGTTTTTATTAAATCCACAGAAGTAAAAACCATATTGTGAGGGGCTGGGGTATGGGCCACCAAGGAGTGGGAACCAGGCCACCGGAGGGAGGAGAAGAGGAGAGAGAAGAGGGGTGACAGGACAGAACGGAGCCAGGATGGAGCAGCTCGGGGGCTGCCCAGCCTCAGGGGCCATCACCAGGGCCACTGGACAGGTCCTGGGCGCTCAGGCCAGCACCAGGCAGGCTCAGCGGCGGGGGCTCCACCAGAACAGCGGAGAACTTGGTGTCACCAAAGGCTTCGTTCATACGAGTCTCAAAGAAGCGCTGCAGGCCAATGATGGACTGCACGTCGGCCTTGTCCTGCCGGGCAAATTACAGTGGATGGGTCCTAGGTCACCCACCTCTCTGCCCCCAGCCTCCCCTCCCCAACCCACCCCCACCCCAACAGGCTCACCTCTGTCAGCTTGTTGAACTGCTTGAACATGCGGCCCACATCCTGGGCAAACTCCTGGGGGGAGCTGTAGGGGGGTGACAACTTCTCCTGGAGACGGGCTCGAATCAGCGTCAAGTCCAGGGTGCCGCCGGGCTGATCCTTCAAGCAGAGGCCACAGGCTGAAGGTGAGGCCAAACAGCCCCTGCGCCTCCCACCCTCCCAAGTCCCAGAACTCACCAGGGAGAAGGTAGAGTCAGTAGCCAGCTGGTGCAGGGGCCGGCAGGGCTCATGGCAGAAGAGGGCCAGCAGGACGCGCTCACACTTCTGCAGGCATTACGTGAACATCAGAGTCATAGGGGACTTGGGGTGCTGCTGGCCAAACCAAGGGAGTGGGCCCCACCCTCACCTGCTGGTTGGCTGGCGAGAGCTTGGCCACCACACCAGTGCTGTCACCCCCGTCCAGGTTTAGGCTGCCATCCTCCTCCTTCAGGTCGGGTAGCACGTGGCAGAGAGAGCAGCTCCACTCCTCCCTGGAGGGAACAGACTGTGAGGGGCTGCACGGGACCTGGCCCAGCCCTCCACCCTACAGACCCCGCACAGCCTCGCACCCTGGCACATCCTGCAGGGCAGGCAGGTGACAGTCCAGGTGGAAGCAGAATTCGCACTGGTTGCACATGACCAGGTCACCTGGCTTCTGGCAGACACGGCAGATGGTGGCACTGTCATCCAGGGCACCTGGGCCACCAGCTGGAGCTGAGGTGCCCTCTGGAGCCACCACCTCCAGGCCTGAGCTGGTGCTGCCACTGGGTGAAGCCAGGCGGGGGCCCTCGGCGCCAGGGCCCTCCGCCAGGGCCATCAACACAGGTTTGGTCTCGGGGCCCTCAGTGGCAGCAGGCGGGGCTCCAATGGCAGCCTCTGTTTCTTCCTCCTGCAAGGAGGTGAGGGGTGTTCAGTGGGGTGCCGGCCTAGGCAGATCTTCATTTCCCAGCCACAGTCACTTGGGCAGGCTCACCTTGACGATGGCCATGCCAGGCAGGGGCGGGGCGCCAGGGGCCCCGGGGGGCGCAGTCCCAGGCTGTCCAGCAGCAACAGCTGCAGCACCTCGCTCAATGACGATGAGGTTGTAGAATTCGCACTGGTTGCACATGACCAGGTCACCTGGCTTCTGGCAGACACGGCAGATGGTGGCACTGTCATCCAGGGCACCTGGGCCACCAGCTGGAGCTGAGGTGCCCTCTGGAGCCACCACCTCCAGGCCTGAGCTGGTGCTGCCACTGGGTGAAGCCAGGCGGGGGCCCTCGGCGCCAGGGCCCTCCGCCAGGGCCATCAACACAGGTTTGGTCTCGGGGCCCTCAGTGGCAGCAGGCGGGGCTCCAATGGCAGCCTCTGTTTCTTCCTCCTGCAAGGAGGTGAGGGGTGTTCAGTGGGGTGCCGGCCTAGGCAGATCTTCATTTCCCAGCCACAGTCACTTGGGCAGGCTCACCTTGACGATGGCCATGCCAGGCAGGGGCGGGGCGCCAGGGGCCCCGGGGGGCGCAGTCCCAGGCTGTCCAGCAGCAACAGCTGCAGCACCTCGCTCAATGACGATGAGGTTGTAATCCTCAGTGGTGCTGCCCGGAAAGACCTTGAAGACTGGTGGCTGGCTGTCAGCCGTGAGATCCAAGTCCAGGCGTTCGAGGCTCACCCGTGGCACCTTACGCATGAGGCCGCTCACCTCACCATCACTTGAGCGGGACCTGTGGGTGTGGCTTAATGTGAGCACCCCGCCCCTATGGCCACCCCGTCCCTATAACCACCAAAGAGCAGCCACACTCACCGCTTCACCCCTGACACGTGGGGCTCTGCACTCGAGTAAGGGTCATCTGCTCGGAACACAGAAAACAGGTTGGGGTGCACACAGGGCACTGCAGCTCTCCCACCTACTGGGGGGGGCAGAATCACTCACCTGACCCGAAGCCATAGCCTTCCTGCACCTCCATGGGCTGTGGGCAGAGCAAGTGGACCTCAGTGGACAGGCATCCCACAGGACCCCGTGCCTCTTTCCTCCCACTATGGTCCCCTCCCTGGCTCACCTGGCTGCTGCCAGAGCCCTGCTTGCTCAAAGGCCCTGGAGCCCGAGGAGGGGCCATGGGTGCAGGGCCTGTGGAGTTGGTGCCAGGACGTTCTGCCACGATCTTGCCTGCGGTAAAGAAGTAAAACAGTATAAGAAAGTGCAGTGCCTGGGATGGCAGAGTGCAGCAAGAGAAAGACAAAAACCCACCAAAGGCCTCTGCGCTCTTGGTCCAGGCATTGAGGTCCCACTGGAACTTCATCTCACCGTGTGGCTCCACGGGGTCCACGATCATCTTGAGGGCCCGGTGCAGCTGGAAGTAGATCTGGGGGTGGGCGGCACATGAGCACACGGGCAGTGAACAGGGCTCCCGGGCCTTGGGAGGCGCCCACCTGGACCCCACCGCCTGGGCGCCCACCAGCACACACCAGCTTCTTGGAGAGTAGCAGAGCAGTGTTGTTGTCGCTTTCCAGAGCCCACGAGGCGAAGCGCAGGATGTGTTCCTGGTGCTTCTGGATCTTGGTCATGGTCCAGTGCTGGCGCTCCAGGCGCTCCTGCTGCCCCTCAGTCACCTTCTGCGGGGGCGGGGGGCGGGGGGCGTTTTCAGGGCACACAGAGCACTGCCTCTCCCCACCCGCGGAGGGCAGCAGCAGCCAGCGGAGGGCGCTGGACCCCAGAACGATTCCACCAGAGGCAGTGAGCTGCCAACGGAGAAGGACCACGCCGGGGTACCTGGGCGTCGTTAACCAGCACACGGCCCCGCTTGTTCAGTTCCTTCATGATCTGCAGGATGGCCATCTTAACGTCCACCTGCACGCGCTTCTGTACGTCAGACACCTGGCGGATCCTGGGTAGCAGAGTGGGTGAGGTCAGGGCCACTCAGGCAGGTGCTCACCTAGGGCCACGCCCCACCACCCTCCCCAGCACAGCACGGGCATCCACACTTACGAGCTGCGAACCTCCTTGGTGTTCTTCTGCAACGTCGCATGCTTGTCCCCGAGGCGCTTCACCAGTGAGGCCAGGAGCTTGCGCTGGTTCCTCACAGCATCCTCCAGGAACTGGTACCTGAGGGCAGATAGAGGTGGGCCCGGGCGCCCAGCACAGGAACAGGCAGCACCCACCCACCAAGCCTCAGGACTCACTGGTGGTCCTTGTGGGCGTTGAGCTGGCAGTCCCGGCAGGTGAGGGTGTCGCAACTCTCGCAAAACAGCACAAGGGGCTCGTGCTTGTGCACGTTGCAATACACCGTGCGCTCACCGTCCCTCGACTTGGCTGGTCCTGGGGAATGGGATCTATGAAGCGGGAGCTCATCCTCACCACCTCCAGCTCGAGGAGCAGACAGAGATCAGGGCCTCACTTCCCGCCTGTCCTGCAACCCTGGGCTATCTGCCGGAAGAACCCAGAGGGCCTACAGCAGTGGACAGGGAAGAGCCTAGATCCTTGCTCTCAAAACCCTCTGCCCTCAGCCTGACCAAGAGAATCACACCCCTCTCCTCTCAGCTTCTGAAGGTGACAACTTAAAGCATAAGACTGACGGCCTCTGCCAGGAGAGACCTCCCCGCTGTTGCGTCTACTGAAACTTCCTCCAGGTGGACACTCAAGAAAGCTCCTCCACCTGTGAACCCCTGCCCCCACCCGCCACTGGGCTCCCTTTCTCCTCCACTCACAGAAGATTCTGTCCAGCAGGGGAGGGGATTCTGGCTACTGTGGCAGCCCAGCACACACAACATTTGCTTTTGGGCTCAGAAAAAAAGCAAATCAGGGCTTAAAGAGACGGTCAGGTACATTTTCCTCATAAGCCATGCCTGGTGACCTCCCCTCTCTTCTCTGGTAAAAGGAGACCACACCACCTTCACAACCCACTGGGGAAGCTGCAAAACCTTCTCAGGCTGGAGAGATGCGCTATCAGACCAGGACCCTCAGAGAGGCGCCAGGCCCCTGTGCTGGGAAAAAGGTCCTGTTGCTCAGAGCAACACTCCCCAGAGACTAACACACCACGTTGACCCCCCAGCCCTCCCCAGAGGCTGCTGCCACTAGAAAACCGGGAACATCCATCCTTCTTTCCTCCCCAATCCCTACCGTGTCTCGTTACTACGCCAGCCCAGCGTGAGAACATTCCGATACAAATAAGCTGAGCCTCAGCTCCTCTAAATATTGCCCGCTCTTGCACCCTGACCTTTGCCTGGAACCCAGGACCCCCTGGAGACCCCTGCCCTTCTCTCCTGGCTCCTCATGCCCCACAGGAACCACCTCCACCCAAGTTTTCCCATCAAAACTGTCCTCTGGGCGGCGGAGCCACAGCGTGACTACCAAAACGCCACTCATGGGGAGTTCTGGGCCAAAAACCAAGCGCAAGCCCCTCTCCATAGCACTTCCAGCACATTCACAGAAAAGTCTGGAAACACCGAGCTAGGCTGTAAAATATCTGTGACCCAATGATAAGAACACTTCCAGCACTCACTGGTCAGTGATAGTCTGCTCACCCTACCAGCTTGTTAAGACACAAGGTCCAAAGACCTCACTTTCCCCTACAGAGGCTTAAAACAGGTGCCAGGGAACCTCTGGTCCAGGAGGTTCCTCACATCATTCCCCAAACACCCTGCATTTCCCTATCCATACATGCCGATCTCTCTACCATTAGAGGCCTATTCCCTGCCTGGGGGGGGGGGGGGTTTCCTGACGAGCTTCCTCAAACCCTCCATACACCCGCTGCGCC
>NW_021145929.1:322-6185 GCF_002837175.3 Physeter macrocephalus | reverse complement strand
GGCCTGTTCCCTGCGGGGGGGGGGGGGGGGTTCCCTGATGAGCTTCCTCAAGCCCTCTATACACCCGCTGCGGCACCATGAGATCCCCTGGGAACTCCCCCCACTCCCTGCCTGTGGCTTTTCCCCCGCCACTGGACCTGCAGAGACTGCCCACCAGAGCCCCAGCCTCCCCCTTTTTGAGTTCTGCCCTCAGGCCCTTCAGTTGGTACCCCGCAGAGAAACTCCCTGAGACCCTTCCAACTACCATCATAAGCAACTGAAGACATATACGGGAGAACAGCAAGGGCAGCCCCCTGCACGTTGCATACCAGTGGAACGCACAGTGTGGTCCTTGGTGTACTTCACCCGCTGGTGCGCCTCCACACACGTCTCACATAGCGGCTCAGAGCACTCCACACAGTAACTGGTGGCCGGGGCATTATCCTCACAGCTAGTGCAGCACTGCTGAGCAAAGGCAGAGTCAGAAAAGACAGAACCACCAAACAGATCTGCGTTTAAAACCAGGAAATATGACGTGAAGAAAAGTGGGGCCTTTACTTAGCCTAGACAACCTGCCCTAAGCCTTCTACTACGGGGAGAGTAAAGCCTGGAGCTGGTACCACGCTCTGGGCTAGTGATCCCTACTCATGGCCAGAGACCTCCTGGGGGTTGCTTGGGCGAGACATACCTGATTCGCATCCTGGGAATCGGTGGCAGCCTTGCTGCCACTGTCGCGCATGAAATAATTCTCCACAATATCTTTGGAGAAACACTGCTGCTTACATACTGGACAATCCACCACTACGAAGAACACGAAGAAACAAAACCATCGCATGGTAAGCGCATCCCCCCACTGGGCCCCAAACTCCATGCCCTGCCGAGCCAAGCCGACCCGACCCTCCCGGAGGAAGAACCAAACCCTTCTTTTACCGAACTTTAAACAGTCGCCCCATCTCAGTGCCCGGCCCACAGCCCACTGCCCACACACGTTCCGGCCACTCTTCGGGTCCCCATCCTCTCGCCCAGGCGACCCCCGTCATCGTCACGCTGGGAAGAGACCCCCAGTCCCCGAGCCTCGTCAGGATCAAAGGGTGGGGGAGGGGCGGCCCCGGCCCCACCGCACTCACCAGCGCCGTCGCCCGCCGCACCTCCGTCCCCCGAGCTGTTGGCGGCGGCAGGCGCCGCGGGCCCGAGGCAGGCGCTGCAGGCCGAGTGCAGGCAGGGTAGCAGGCGCGGTTCCCTCTCGGGCCGCAGGCGCTCCCGGCACACGCCGCAGTGCTCCAGCAGTTCCAACGCCTCGCCGCCGCCCCCCGCGGGCGACGATGCCGATGCGGACGCCGCCGCCGAGGCCGAAGCCGAGGCCGTGGCCGAGGAGGCGGCGGCGCGCTTCTCGGCGCCCGCCGAGCCCTCGCCCGGGCCCGGGCTGCCGGAGGCGGCCGCCGCCGCCGCCGAGGCCGCCGCCGCCGAGGCCGCCATTCACACGCCGCCGGGGGCGCCCAGGGGGGGAGGAGGGGCGCGGGGCCCGCCGCGCAGGCGCAGACGCACTCGCCGCCAACGGCTGGGCCGCTGCCGCCGCGAGGCCTAGCGCCGCCACGCGCCGCCTAGGTCGCCGCCCGCTGCGCGCGGGGCGCTGCCGAGGCCCGGCCGGCCGCTGCCCGCTCTCCTGCCTCCGCCGCCGCCCGCGCTTCCTTCTCAGCGGCGACCGAGACCAGCGCCACGCGGCACGCGAACAACCGCTCGGCCGCGCGCCCGCTCGCAGAAAGAGCCGCGGTTGGGGGGCGGGACAGAAATAACTGGCGCCGACGCCGTCGCGCACGCGCACTGGGCGCCTCGCGCCCGGGGGCGGGGCCGCGGCGGGCCGCGGCGGGGAAGGCCATGAGTACGCACGCGCCTGAGCGGGGGTCCTCCCACCCCCGCCTCCACCACCCGCAGCGCCGCTCGTGCGGCAGGGGCGGGGCATCTGCGTCGCCGCCGCCGCAGCCTGGTCCACCGGCCGGGCTCGCGCCCGATATTGTAGTCCCTGCTCCAGGCTGCTTACTCCGCACGCGCGCCGGCAGTCCGTTCTTGCACCTCGATCCCCGCCCCTTTGGCCGCCTGGGGAGGTCTCCAGTTGCTGCGTCAACTAGCGTTCCCTAGAGGGGGCGGGGCCGAGACCTAGGGAAGATGCTGGGCCGAGGGAGAAGGGCGAAGGGTCCCCATCCCGTGGAAGAAGTACTCTTCTAAACCGGGACGCTGACTTTGGGGTTTTAACCATTTTATTGTTTAACATGAGAAACACTGAAACCTGATTAAATCAAATAGATCCCACGGGGCTCAGAACACCGAGACTGAAAATCCCGCCTGGCCCTGCAAGCGCCCCTTGCCATCTTTTAGCCCGCCACTGCGCTGGCCTTGATGCTCTTCAAGCGGGCGGACTGAACCGCAACAGTGGGGAAATTCTGAGGGGGAAGCAGGGTCTGCGTGGGGCGATCCATCTGTGGGCGGAGGCAGGATCTGTAGGGAGGGGAAGCCTGCCTCAGTGGGGAGCAGGATCTGCGTGCGGGGAGGGTGTTCCCGTCTGAGGAAGGACGTAGAGTGTCTGGTGAGAATTCTGTCAGATGGGGGAAGCTAGGCCTGGAGGAGGAATCCTATTCGAGAGAAACACGGTCTTTTTGTGGGAATCCTGTGTGAGGGAGAAGCAGAGTCTGTGAGGAAAATCCTGGGGGTGGGGCAGGGTCCGTGGGGAGAGAGGAGTCCTGTCTGAGCTGAGAAGGAGGGAAGCAGGGCCTAAGGCTGGAGCTGGCGGAGGAGGGGTCCTGACGGAGAGGAAAGCAAGATCAGTGGGAGGGGATCCCGTCAGAGGTGGGAGTGGGGCCTGGGGGAGGGGATCCTCTCTGAAGTCACTAGGCACGGAGAATACTTGAGGCATGGGTGCCTTGGAGCCTCTGCCTGGGGTGGGCCTTCGTCCCTGTGCAGGGCTCCTCAGTCCTGCGGTTGCCAGTCCAGGGGGAGGCTTGGGCGGCAGCTTTGAGAGGATGCAGAGAATCTGGAGGGCCGGCGCGTCTAGCCCCCAGGCCCTACTCTGCCTCCCGCGGGCTCGACCGTGCAAAAGCTTCAGGGGAGCGGGGCGCAGCCTCCCCCACCCCAGCTCCCCTAGGCGCCCACACGCGGTGTAGGCGGCGGTGGTGGAAGTGCGTCCGGCGCTACTCTTGTTCCCGGAGGGCCTGGGGGGAACTCGGGCCTATTGTCTCCGCGCCTGCCTTTGTTCCAGCTCGAGTGCGGCCCCCAAATCCGGGCCCCGCCCCTCCCTGCCCCGCCCCTTCAGCCGCCGGAGCGCCCACCGCCAGGTCCGCGCGAGGCCCCTCCCCTCCACTGACTGGCCCGCCCCGGCTCAGCCCCTCCCTCAGAGGCCTGGGAGGCAGACCCTCGCCTCCTATCTCCGACAATTGAGAAGGAAAGTTGGTGGCTGGCGGCGCCCAGGTTGAGGTGCGGAATCCTTTAGTGATATTTGTTGAGTACTTTCCATGCCCCCTCCCGCTCTCTGCGCTGGGCCCCAAAATCACCGGGTTGGGTGGGGTAGAGATGATCCATAGCTACCCTGCCCGCCCACCCCCGCCCGGGCAGACGCGGGGCTGTCGAGGGCCAGTCACAATAAGTAGGTGATGGTAAAGAGCGTAGGAGTCGACTTGCCTCGGGGCTGCCCCCAAACACCTGGGGGAAGAACCGTTCAGGGGAGAAACAAGTGCAAAGGCCCCGAGGCAAACAGGCACACCGGGAGGAGTGACAGGAAGAGCGGTGGGAGATGCCTAGAGGTTGCTGGACAGCTTGCTGGGGATGGGTTGGGCCCTCCGGTTGCCCCTGGTATGGTCCCTTCACGAGACCCTGGCAACTGTTCCAGAACAGCATCCGTGCGGGCAGGTTCACCTGGAAATCAGGCGCAGGCAAACTCAGGGAAGCGCAAGGGAGCATCCTGGGACTGGCCGAGCCAGAGTGGGCATACAGGAGGGCAAGGCCAGGCCAGAACCCTTCCTCAGAGGCCCTCTCCAAGGAGACAGCCTGTCCAGAGGTGAGTGGCAGGACATGGGCACATCTTGACTCTGCCTCCCAGTGGGCCAGTGTCATCTTATACTCTCATCCCCTCTGTTCCTTGTCCACCCTTCACGGCATCTCACCCTTTCCAATCCTGGACCACTGGAAACTGCAGACAGGGCTCAAGGGGTGCCAGCCAGACCACCACCCCTTGCAGGCACCCGCCTGCAGACAGCCATCCTTACTGCCGCTTCACTTCCCAAACTCCGCGTTTGCTCCCGATTCTCCCTCTGACCTTCAGGCGTCACCCCCAAAGCCACTTCCTGGGGAGGCCTTGTAGCTGCATCACTCTGATCTCTTTCTCCGTCTTCACAGGTTTCATTTGGGAACTAGGCAGTTGTGATAGTTGCACAACATCATGAATGTACTTAATGCCACTGAATTGTACACTTACAAAGCGTTGAAATGGCAATTTTTTTTTTTTAATTTTTTTGGCTGCGTTGGGTCTTCGTTGCTGCGCGCGGACTTATTCTAGTTGCGGCGAGCGGGCTTCTCATTGCGGTGGCTTCTTTTATTGCGGAGCACGGGCTCTAGGCACGCGAGCTTCAGTAGTTGTGGCACGCGGGCTTCAGTAGTTGTGGCTCGCAGGCTCAGTAGTTGTGGCCCGCTGGTTCTAGAGAGCAGGGTCAGGAGTTGTGGCACACGGGCTTAGTTGCTCCGAGGCATGTGGGATCTTCCTGGACCAGGGCTCGAACCCGTGTCCCCTGCATTGGCAGGGGGATTCTTAACCACTGCGCCACCAGGGAAGTCCCTGAAATGGCAATTTTATGTGTATTTTAGCACACACGTAAAAATCAGATTTTGGTGAGTCTGTCCCTTCTGACCTCTGACCTCACCGCTTGGCTCCAGCCATACAGGCTGACCTGTTGTTCCCACCTCAGAGCCTTTGCACTTGCCGTTCCTTCTAGCCAGAACGTTCTTCCCACCTCCCTTTCTGGCTGGCTCCTTCTCTTCCTTCACATTTCAACTAGAGAGAATCACAAGGAAGTGAGCTCCAAACTGTTTACGTCACTGCTGCGTCTGCCACGTCTTGTTCGGGCCCTGCTCCACAGTGGGCACTCAGTTCGTGAGTAAAAGGACAGACAGATGCATGAAGATGATGACTGTCTCTACCTGGCCAGTTTTGTAGCCTACAAGATAAGGTTTGAGTTCTATCACTTTTTAAGCTTTTTTTAAAATTGTGTTAAAACTCATGTAATATCAAATCCATCAATTTAGCTATTTTGAAGTGTAAGTTCAGTGGCATTTCATACATTCACAATGTTGTGCAACCACCAGTTCGTCTAATTCCAGAACATGTTCATCACCCCAAAAGGAAACCCAGTATCCATCAGCACTTACCCCCCATTCCCGCTTCCACCGGCCCCCAGCAGTGACTACTCTGTTTTCTGTTTCTATGGACTTTTGATGGAGCCTTATGACATATAGAGAAAAGCCTACACAGTGTACGTACAGTGAGCACCCTTGGTAACCAGCTCTGATAGCAAAACACAGAATGTCTCTGGCCCTCAGAAGCCTTCCACGCCCCTCGCAGCTGCCGCCATCCTGACTTCTTCCACCCGGGACAGGCTTTCCTGGTATACACATGGAACCACACACAGTTTGCATGTCCACACCATGTGTTCACACTCCTTCTTCCCCGTGTTCACATTCACGTGGCTGTGTGTGGCCTTGATTCCCTCCATGCGCACAAATATCCTACAGTTTGTTTACATGTTCTCCTCTTGGCGGCGCTTGGGTCTCTGTCCTGCTTGTGCTGCAAGCACAGTAGGGCTGCAGCAGCACCATAAGTGGCTTTTTTTTTTTTTTTTTTTTT
>NW_021145929.1:0-232 GCF_002837175.3 Physeter macrocephalus | reverse complement strand
CCACCCGGGACAGGCTTTCCTGGTATACACATGGAACCACACACAGTTTGCATGTCCACACCATGTGTTCACACTCCTTCTTCCCCGTGTTCACATTCACGTGGCTGTGTGTGGCCTTGATTCCCTCCATGCGCACAAATATCCTACAGTTTGTTTACATGTTCTCCTCTTGGCGGCACTTGGGTCTCTGTCCTGCTTGTGCTGCAAGCACAGTAGGGCTGCAGCAGCACCA
>NW_021145928.1:0-50000 GCF_002837175.3 Physeter macrocephalus | reverse complement strand
AGGGCACACTGGCGCTGGGCTCTGCCCCAGCCAACCCTGCCGTCTTTGCCCACAGGCTCCTGCTGCTGCTTCAGAGCTGCGCGAGCTACTTGGAGAACCTTGGCTTGGAGCAGACGGTGCCCCCCGTCAGGGCTGCCAGGCCCTGCATGTCCGTGGGGCTCACGGTGCGGCGCTTCTGGAACAGCCTGCTGAGGCTGGTCATGCTCATTCGGCAGGTGGCCCCCCAGGTGGGTCGGCCACCCGCTTCCCCAACTGCGGTCACCCTCACACCAGTCCACCTGCCCCAGGCTCCTCGCACACCACATGTGCACCGCATCTGTCGCTGGCTCCACTCTGGAGCCCCCACTCAAGGCCCATGCAGCCTGGCAGTTCGCAATGCAGGCCTCGGGGGTCATGTGTGGGCCACCTGGTTCTGCAGTTTACACTGTGGGGCTTTGGAAAAATCCTACCTAGTCTGAACCTCAGTTTGTTCATCTGTGCAGTGGGGGTGATAACAGTCCCTACCTCCCAGGGCATTGTTGGGGAATGGTGTTTGTATGAACCGCATTTGTTATGGGTTATTCCGTAACCCTCACAACCACCTGGTGGGCAGGACCACTGTCACCATAATGGGAAGGAAACTGAAACTGAGAGTGGCTTCAGCAACACAAGAGCAGACAAGTCCACTAAGCAAGGGCCCAGTACCCAGCAGCTGTGTCTGTCACTGTGTTACACTCCCAGTGCCATGCATGTAAGAGCATGGAGCCTGGGCTTGGTAAGCTGAGGCAGCAGAAAGGAGCTGTCTCACTCACGTTGGTATCAGATACCATCTGAAGGTCTGAGCTTCAGGAGCGGCTGCTGTCACAGAAATCCCCAGAGAGCTGGTCACCTCCCAGGCCCATCTCCCTCACCTGCTTTCCCTTTCTTTTCCTGACTACAGAAAAGGGCAAACCAAGGGGAGACCCCCACCTCCAAGCCCACAGCCAAGGGCGAGCCAGCCAGGAGCCCTGAAATTGTGACCACCAAGCTCATCAAGCCCACCTCCCCAATGCCAGGCTTGCCCCAGAACTGCCAAGAGCTGGACAGACTCCCTGTCAGCGTCTCCCTGCAGTGTCCAGCCAGGACAGCCGAAAACACCAGGAGTGTCCACTCCCAGACCATGGAGACAGCCCTGGTGCCCTGTGATGCATGCACCAGTGTCCAGGGCAGCCTGTGGGAGGTGGGCAAGATGGTCATCAGCCTGTGTCAGAGCCAGAACTTGCCCTCGTCCTTAGGCCAGTTCCAGCATCTGGTGCAGGACAGCATGGGGCTCAGGCCGCTGCCGGCCACCACTGTGGGCCACTGGGTGGCCGAGCAGAGCAAAGACCTGACACGCCTCAGCAAGCACATGGGGGCCCTCACTCAGCTTGTGGGGCCCCTCAGGGCCCAGCTGGAGGAGGCTAAGGGGCAGAAGGACAGACTGAGGAAGCAGGTGGGCGAGCTGGAGCAGGCCCTGCAGCAGGAGCAGGGGGCACAGCGGCGGCAGGTGGATGAGGCCGAGCAGCGCCTGGCCCAGTGGGAGCGCGACAGGCGGCAGCTGCTTGCAGGTCTGTGCCTGAGGCCGGACCCTCAGTGCCAGGCTCTGCCACAGCCTGAGCATGGGCTCCCCCAGGAGCAGACCCCGCAACGGGGCTGTGGGTGCTGGGAGTCGGTGTGGAAGAAACCTGGACTGGGAGTGGGCAGCAGATGCAGGGAAGGGAAGGCAGGGGAAAAGGGGTGTGTTCGTCAAGCCGGTTACACTGCGGGCAACTGGAGCTTAATCCCGCTGGGGAACACAGGAGCCCGTGTAGAAGTCCGAGTCGTCCCACCAGAGGGGTGAGGGAGCGGTGGATTCATACACTCACTCCTGTCGGTCACCGAAGGGGACTCCTGGGGAGTTCATCCCCCGGGTAGCTCCAGCCAGCTGAGGCCCCTCTTTGGCTTCAGTAGAAGCCGTCAGGCAGAGAGACGCAGCTATGGCACTCACAGTGGGCCAGCACCTGCTGAAGTTGTGAGGCCTGAGGGAGTTGGGCAAGTCACCCCCGTGGAGGACACTGAAGCCCAGAGAGTCAGCCAGCCGACAGGAAGCAGAGTGGACAGGGACCCAGGCCTCCTGGCACCTCCCCAGAACTCCTCCCACAAGCCCAGGCACTCCTCCATCCCGGCCAGGGCTGCCACCATGCTGTGGGGTGCACTGGGCGTTGAGGCTGCCAGCCAGGCCCAAGGGAGCCTCTGAAGGGCCTCTCTCGGCTGCCATAGAAACAAGTGACCTCAAGACAAAGGTGTCCACCCTGGAGGGGGAGCTGAAGCAGCAGCGGGAGTCCACGCGGGCCGTGGGTGAGAAGCCCTGCCATGGAGCCCTGTACCGTGTGCCCTGTGCTCGGTGGCTGGACCAGCACCCTCTGTCTCTGTCTCCTGGGCTTCGGGGGCAAAGCTAAAGGGAACCACAGAGGAGGCTGGGTCTGACAGGCCACACTGTTGGGTGATGCCACCTCCCACCCAGAGAGTAACTTCTGTTTTCAGAACCCACCTCAGGCAGGGTTCAGAGCCCCATTTTGTGGCTGAGGACACTGAGGCCCAGAGATGTGCTGTGACCAACCCCCCTTCCCAGGTCTTGTCCTGGGTCAGAGGCAGTGCAGCGACTCCCCAGAGCTCCCCTGCTCTACCCCTTCCCCCGCCCGCTCAATCCTGCAGAGACGAAGGCCCAGGAGCTGCAAGAGGAGGCTGAGCACAGGGCGGAGGCTGAGAGGCAGGTGCAGCAGCTGGAAGAGCAGGTGCAGCTGCTGGCAGGGCAGCTGGACCGAGCCAGCCAGCAGATCCGCTGGGCCAGCACAGAGCTGGACAAGGAGAAGGCCCGTGTCGACAGCATGGTCCGCCACCAGGAGGTGAGGCTGGGAGCCTCGTCAGTGCCTGGGCTCCTGCAACGAAGGCTGCAGGGAGAGAAAAGGCTCCACTGACGGTGGGGAGACACTGGAGACCTAAGGAGAAGAATTCCTGAGTGGCGACTGTGACTGGAAAGAAGTGGGAGCGAGGTCTGCTTTCCGGGGGGGCGGGATCTCCAAGCTTGGGGGGTCCTGGCCTTGCCAGGGTTGGGGTCTGCTCCCTTCGTCCCTCCACCCCTTCCACTGCACGCATGTGCACAGACAGATGTAGCACAGGGGGTGGGCTTGGATACAGCTGCCTCCTTTGTCCTGCATGGCTGGGCCTGGCCCCATAGGCCTCATGGCCTCCCTCCTGCCCATCCCGGCTCAGTCCCTGCAGGCCAAACAGCGAGCCCTGCTACAGCAGCTGGACACCCTGGACCAGGAGCGTGAGGAGCTGAGGGGCAGTTTGGACGAGGCCGAGGCCCAGCGGGTCCACGTGGAGGAGCAGCTGCAGCATGTGCAGAGCGAGAGGGAGCAGGGGCGGTGCCAGCTCCGGGCCCAGCAGGTGCGAGCAGGCAGGGCGAGGGGGCAGGGGCGGCACTTCCCTTTCTCTGGAGGAACCTCCAGCCAGCTAAGCACCTGCAGGCCTGCCCCGTGCCTGGGGAGTGCAGGTGATGGTGTGTCCCCAGGGGGCTGGGAGCCGGTCCTCAGCTCTGAGCCTCCCCTGCCCCAGGAGCTGCTGCAGAGCCTGCAGCGAGAGAAGCAAGGCCTGGAGCAGGCAACAAGGGATCTGCAGCTGACCATCTTGGAGCGAGAACGCGAGCTCGTGGAGTTGAGGGAGCGGGAGAGGCTGCTGGTGGCCTTTCCGGACCTGCACAGGCCTGTGGAAGCCCAGATCCAGAGTAGGGGCCCGGAGTTTGTGCAGAGGGCATGCCGGGGCTGGGGTCGGGCAGCTGAGGGCTCATCAGGGCAGGACATGGGTCCACAGCAAGGGTGGCAGAGCCCCCACAACACACAGGTGCTCTGCGTGTTACCCACTCTTCTGTGTGAATGGAGACACAGAGGCCCAGTGGGGAGGTGACTGCTCAGGGTCACACAGCCAAATCCAGACCCAGGTCTGGCTACCTGTGTAGCCTGTGCTCTTAACCACGTCACAGGCCAGTCCTTGCTCAGCTTCCATGTCCCCTGTCCTGGCATCTCCCCAAACTACACCATGGGGCCAGCTCCAGGGGCACAGCCCCAACTGTCCAGTGTCCATGGGAGTGCTAGGGACCCATCTCGGTGGAAGACTGACTGCCCGGCGACCTGGGTTCTCGTCCCAACCCCTCCAGTCCCCTGAAGCTCTGGGGTGAATCCCCGTGCAGAGCTGCTGGGATGATCCACTGCAATCTAGCTTGTCAGGATAAGTCGTCACTTGTGAGCGCTGGGCCCTTGTGTTACCCTGTCAACTGCCCCGCGAGGCAGGTAGCAGCCGCTGTGACAAACCAGGAAACTGATAACCAGAGCAGGCAGCACCTTGCCTGGGTTCAGAGTCACGGGGAGCATCTGTCCCCCCAGCAGAGGGAAAGAACATCCTTGCTGAATCCTGAGACTCATATCCAACAGCTGGCTGTGGCTTTGGACGAGTCACTGTCTCTCAGGCCCTCCGAAAACAGGTGGCCTTGGAAGAGCTTCACTTTCTTACCTATGTGCTAAGTTTTTGGTGAGCTCCAGGTCCCCCTCAGCTCTCAAATTCTGCAAGGCTTTGGTCACCTCCCAGCAGGCGGGAGTAGGGAGTGCGGGGGGGAGGGGGGGAACAAGGCCTCAGGAGAAAAAAGATGAGGTGGGAGGTCCAGTATGCTGACCCCGCCTACCTGCAGGGCCACCTGCAGGGGACCCTAGGCACATACGGCTGGCGTGTCTGCCCTCTGAGGTCCTGTCTTGTTGGGCACAAGAGGCAGACCTGATGGGGTGGGGTGCCAGAGAGTGGGTCTCCACAGGCTCTGGCAACGTCACGGACGACATGGAGAGGCAGGTGCAGGCCAACGACATCCGTATCCGGGTCCTACAGGAGGAGAACGGGCGGCTGCGATTCATGCTGTCTAAGATCCGGGAGGTGGCCCAGCAGGGGGGCCTCAAGGTGGGCAGCATGGCTCCCCCACCTGAAAGGGGCTGGCCCTTGGGGACTTGGAAGAGGCCCCCAACCCAGCAGAGGTCTTCAGCTTCCCCCAGGGAATCTGCCGTTGCCATGGGGCTCATTGCACATGGGGCTCTCATGACAGGTGGCTTTAGGCTGTACTTTTGTGAACCATTTTCCACGATTCAGGAAGGCATGAGGATGTTACCGTGCCTTCTAGCTCCAAATCCCCCCTCTAGCCCTTTGAACCTTTATTTCAAATGCACCAGGAGCCTTGTGAGAAAACAAACCTTCCCACCCTTACCACGGCTAAGGACAAGCCCTGGAAGGCTTTCCAAACCCTGCCCCTCAGAGGAAGGGGCCGTGGCGACAGGTTCAGGCCCTCCCGCCTCCTCTGTGACACCCTTTCTGTTCACTGCAGAGGGGATCCTGGGCCTTTCTGAGCTTGGTTTTCTTTGCAGCTGATCCCACAGGACCAGCTCTGGGCCCCTCCCAGCAAGGGAATCCATGGAGCAGCGCCCCCAGCCCAGGCCCAGAGAGCATCTCCAGGGTGAGTGAGGCTTTGTCAGAGGCGGGGCACGTGGGGGTGGGGTGGTCCCCCTCGCTCATAGGGGATCTTGCCGTGTGGTCCTCCCTCAGGCCCCTGGGCAGGCGGCACTCACCTGGCAGCAGGACGGCCAGTGCGGGCAGGACCCTGCTGGGCCAGCCCCAGGCCTCCCCGCCTCAGCAGCCCTGCAGTCGATCCAGCAAGTCCTCCCTGGAGGATGTGACCCACTCGACCAACTGTGCCCAGAACCCCATCCGGGCCTTGGCCAGGCTGAGAAGGAGACTGTCACCAACCCGGGGCCAGGCCGGCCCTGCATACCAGCCCCAGGAGCGGCCCACGTAGACTGCAGTGGGGTGGGGCTGGAGGGCGGGAAGCTGGCAACCCACACCATGTAATAAAGCCCAGGCCATCTGCTCACAGCGACCTTGGCCACACCACACTGGCTCAGCAGGGCAAGAGTCCTTCCTTCTCTGTCCTGAGTCCCCAGCCATGTGGGTCATTGGCCAGCAGAGACCTGGCACACTGTGCACCCTCAGCAAATGGGAGCTTCCTGCCTCCCTCCTGAGAGGGGCAGTGGGGGAAGAGGACACACCAAGGGCAGAAAGAAGCTTCTAGCACCTGGGCGATGTGAAAGGCAATCATTTGATCCCCATAGCAAAGACTAAGGGGTAACATGGACTCAGTGACCCCCACCAATAAAGAGCAGGGTCAGGGTAGGGGGTGCGCAGGGGAAGGAGAGCAGCCGCCACGGTGGGCCCAGCGAGGACACGTGAGGCAAGGGAGGAGTCAGAGGCCAGGGTCCTAGCTCAGGCTCACAGAGGCAGGCAGGGACCACCCAGCTGTGAACCTGGGGATGGGGACATTAAGGATCCAAGAAAATCAGCCCTCCTTTAACTGCGGAACGCCTCACCTTCAGGAAACACAAGTCAGAAAGGGTTTCTCTAAATCCAGGAGGTTGGATCCCCAGGCCACTGAAGGCAGGGCAAGGCTTCACCCAGCGAGAGAGGACACCCCAAGCCAGCCCTGGCTTTCCCAGGCCTGTCCCTTGGGGCCAGGGCACTGATGCCACCAGCCACGCCAGGCCTGCAGTAGTCCAGTTTTCCTCACAAAGCCTCCAGCCTGTCCTGAGCCACCCCACCTGTGAAGGACAGGCGCTAAGACCTTGCTGAGGAGTTCTGGGTGTGAGGGTGGGTTGGGGGATGCTCTTGGCTTTCTATGACAGTTTTCCCTGGTCAGGAGGCCAACAAGTAGAGCACCTCAGTTTACAGAGAAAAGTCAAGAAGAGCTATGTGTGTAGCTGAACTGGCATGGCCACAGGCTGCCCAACTCTTGCTTCTGTGGAGCCCACGGGCTCACTGAGGGAGCCTGGGCTGTCTGGACTGGGCCCCTCACAGGTGAGAGCCAGCCCTCAGGTGTGCTCCCTGAGGCAGAGGGCCCAGGCCCAAGTGCAGGGTGAGGACCTGTCACAGCCCGGCTCCTCTCTGCATCCATTCAGTAGCTCACAGTTCTGTAGGTCAGACGTCCGGGCCCTGTGTGGGTGGGTTCTCTGCTCAGGGCCTTACAAGGCTGAAATCAAAGCATCTGCCAGGGGCTTCCCTGGTGGCGCAGTGGTTAAGAATCCGCCTGCCAATGCAGAGGATACGGGTTCAAGCCCTGGTCCGGGAAGATCCCACATGCCGCGGAGCAACTAAGCCCGTGTGCCACAACTACTGAGCCTGTGCTCTAGAGCCCAAGAGCCACAACCACTGAAGCCTGCGTGCCACAACTACCGAAGCCTGTGCACCCAGAGCCCGTGCTCCGCAATGAGAAGCCACCGCAGTGAGAAGCCCGCGCACCACAACAAAGAGTAGCCCCCGCTCGCCGCAACTAGAGAAAGCCCGCGCACAGCAACCCAACACAGCCAAAAATAAAAAATAAATTAAATAAATAAAATTTAAAAAGTATCTGCCTTTCTTTTGCAAGGGTGTGGGGCAGAATCCAGGCTCATTCTGATTGTGGGCAGAATTCTGGTTCTTGCAGCTGTCAAACTGGTGTCCATTTCCTTGCTGGCCGCTGTTGGGGCTACCCTGGGCTCTGAGAGGCCATCCAACTTCTTGCCACGTGGCCCCTCCATCTTCAAGTCGGCAACAGAGAATTTCTCAGGCATTGAATCCCCTCCATGGTTCAAATTTCTGAATTCCTCTCCTTCCACCAGCTGGAGAAAACTCTCTACTTTTAATGGGCTCACGTGGTTAGGTCAGGCCCACTTGGAATGCTTTCCCATATTAAGGTCAACTATGTCATATAACATAACCTAATCATGGGAGTAAAATCCATCAGCTTCATAGTGCCAGGATCACATAAGGCGTGTCCATGGGGGCTGGGGGAATCTTGGGGGCCATTTTAGAATCTGCCTCCCACGGGTAGTAGACTCCAGGGCGACTTGTTTATCTTAAAACATCCACACAAATTTTACATCTTATGTTAAAATATATCCATGTTTATTTTAATATTAAACCTCCCGTACCCCAAATCTAAAAAAATGGATACCCCTGTAAGATGTACCACATTTATCCTGTGGCTTCAAGTATCTGGTCAGCAACCTGTAACCCCACGGAGAAGCACAGGACTAGATGGTTTCTAAGGCCTCTGGTCCCAGCCAGGCCCCGGAAGGGAGCCCAGCTGGACAGGCCATGGGATCTGCAGCTGCCGATGCCCAAGGACCGAGGGTAGCAGGCAATGGAAGGGCCGCTAGGTTTAACATCATAGCCTTCACCAAGATGTGTCATGGAATATGGTCAGGCTCGAGTTCCCCCAAGGCCAGATAGCTCCTCTCCCAACCCACCCCCCAATAAATAAGCACAAAACCTGGCCACTGCAGCCTCAGCCCCCAGGGATGCCCTGACAGGCAGGCCAGAGAGCTCCCAGAGCCCTGGGAACAGCAGCACTGCCCACACCCTCTTCCCCAGGTCCCTGGCCAGAGTCCTGGGAGCTGTCTGAGTGGAGGGCAGGCACACCCCAGGATGGCAGAGAAAGGCCCCAAAAGCAGCCTCTCTTCCTGCCGGGTCTGGGCCCTGCAACCTCAGCCTGGGGGCTGTGGTCCCTCCATCCCAGTGTGGATGTGGTGGGAACCTTGCCCCTCATCAGGGGTGGCCCCTATCCCTCCTTCCACCCATAGGGTTTTCCGTCCTGTTCCCCCTGCCGTCTTGTTCCAGGCACCCAGGGCCACGATGCAGGTGGAGAGGTCCCTTCCCCACATGCAGAGACCCAGCCGGGGCACCTAATCATCTGAGTAGCGGTTCCCTGCAGGAGAGGAGAAAAAATATCAGGGAGGGAGGTGTCGGGTGGGAACCAGGTGGAGACGGTCAAGGGCCCCCACCCTTGGTGCTCACCCAGGACGTTGAATTTGCACAGCGGGCAGGTCTGCTGCAGCATCAGCCAGGGGTCCACGCAGTCTCGGTGAAACTCGTGCTTACAGGGCAGTACCCGGAGCCACTGCAGGGTCGGGGAGAGGGCTCAGGCCACAGGCATAGGCCTCCAGTGGGGGTAGCAGGCCCCATGCCCTCACCTGAGCTGGGGAACTGAAACCCCTGTGACCTGCCCCACCCCCATGCTGCTTTCCATAGCTCTGGTGGGGCTGGGTGAAGACCTGGTTGGGGTACTTCTCAGGTCTCTTGGGAGCAGGGTAGGGGGTATCACGTGTCAGCCAAAGGCTGGCCTCTGCCCAGGGCACTAACTTGCTTGTTGCAGAAATAGTCCAGACACACGGCGCAGGTCTCAGCACCAGGCTCCGGGGGGCCCTGTGCCGCCCGGCCCAGCCGGCAACGCCGGGTCTTGAGGGACGCCAGCCTCTGCACCACCCGGCGCTTGAGCAGGTCCACCTGTGGGGGAAAGGCACACGGTTCCCGAGGGCTGGGGACACCAGGGCTCCCGAGGGCCCCCGAGGGCTGGCTCCCACCTGGCCTCGGGGCTCCCGCTGGCTCTGCCGGGATGCCTGCCGCTGAGCTTGGACCACGAGGCCTGTGCACAGGAGCATGGCCACCAGCAGGATGGTGTTCCACAGCTGTTGCAGGGGCTTCTGGGGAGAAGAGCAGGGTGTCAGGGCCACTGGGGCCACCCCACCCTCTTTACCCAGTAAATCCACCCCAAGGACCAGGCCAATGAGGTCCATGGGCACCATGACCCTGGAGGCGCCAGGCTTCCTCTTCTGAAGCTGCTGTCCCCAGTCCCCGCCCCGTGCTCTCTCAGGGGCTGCCCCAGCTCCACCCTACATCAGTGCTCAGCCCAGGCCAATCCTGGGCAACAAACCTGGTGTTTGTATACTCACAGAAGCATCTACTGGCAGCCTCACAGCCTCCCCAGCCCAGGACCCCCATCCCTACCCAGCACACCTCCTGGTCTGCTTTCCTGGCTGCCATCACCCACCCACCCACGCCCATTCAGGCTGAGCATTCACAGCCTGAGAGGGCGCTAGTCCCAGGCCGTCTCCTCACTCCCTCGAGGCCCCGCGCCCCTCCTCTCCTCCGCACTCTGCTGCCCTTCAGGTGCCCTGCTCAGGGCTCACCCCACAGTCACAGGGATCTCACCTGCAAACCCGATTACACAGCACCCCTACTTGACCCTTCCCTCTGATGCTCCCCTCCCGCCTCCTCCGCATTCCCCATCCTCAGGAGGAAACCCAAACTCTTCTACCAGGGGGCCTTCAAGGCCCTTGATCTCCACCCCTCCCCCCTCCCATGTTCCCTGCCCCTCCCACGTCTGTGCCTTTCCACACTGTCCCTTTCGGGAACTAATGCTCTTCTTCCACGCTCCCTCCCTTGGCTTATGGCTCTGGACATCTCTTGCTCTGGAAGCTCTCCCTGACCAACCCTGCCAGGCAAATGTTCCCCCCTCACCTCCCCTGCCACCCTCCTCATACCCACTCTGCCCTCAGCGGTCCTCCGGCTCCCGCTGGTGGGAGGGAACCACGTCTGAGGTACCTCACTTCGCCTTTGAGAGGCCCCCAGGGGGACACACTGACCTAGACTGAACGGCCACCATATCCAGTGCGGCAGACAGGCTGTGACCACTCAACAGCTGGCTTAGGAGGTGACACAGTGGAGGAAGCAGGACCCAGCCGTTGACCCACCAGCACACGGGCCTGCGGACGTGTCACAACTAATAAATGCATTCGTTTAAAAGTTTTCTGCCACCGTGTTCTTCCCCTGCCAATGCTGAAGTTCAACTGCCAACACGTGGTGGGAGAGGGGATGAGAAGTGATTTGATGGGCAAGGTTGGGTGCTGTTAGGGTCACAAGATGTTACTTTTGTTCCGGGTGGAAGCACTCTGGGGGCCACTGCCAAGAGGGGTCTGTGAGCCCCAGCTTCACGCTCTGTCCCACCCTCACCCCCTGGCTTGTGTCCGCGTCCCCTTTCGTCCATGGTGGGATGGTGACACCTGCTCAGGAAGCTCTCCCGAAGCCCCTAGGCTGAGCTCAGGCACCTCCACCATGCCTGGAGGGCCATGCCCCTCACCAGCTCAGTCATCACCCCAGCAGGTGACAGTGTCTCTGGCCTAGCTCCTCCCATGATGGGGCCATATGAGCCCAGGGCTGGAGCTGCCCTGTCCTCATACCTCCTGCCATGCTGAGCCAGGCTGACATGTGGCAGGACTCGTGCGACCTTTACACTGTAAGCTCTCTGGGACAGAACCTGGAGCTCCGTGCTTTGGAGAGGCCAGTGAGTTCTGGGTGGTCCGAGGGTGTGGCTGGCCTGGAACTCTACTGGAGGCCAGAGACCCCATCTCCCCAGGCTCGGTGCATTTTGGGGACCCCCAGGTGAGGAGGGAGGGCAGGGTTGGGCCTTGTCCATCAGAGCAGTAGGACATGGTCATCGGACTTCTCTGATACATGGTGGCTACAGCTCTGGATGCCCAGAGGCTGGAGGAATGGTGACTGGGCCCTGGGGCTGAGAGCTGGCCCTGGCTGTCCTTCAGACACCTCAGCTACCATGGGCTCCCAACACCTGTACTGGCCCACCCCGGCCAGCAGCAAGGCCAAGGCTGTTCAGCTTTGCCCTCACAACCAGCCAGCCTGACCTGACCTATAGTACGTGCCCACCTCCTGGCCTCTTGGGCACGCTCCCGGCCTGCTCCTCTCTGAGCTCCAGGCTTTCTGCCCGCACCTCCTCCCAGTCTCTCATCTGACAGCCCCTCACCAAATGCCTGCCCCTCCCAGAAGTCCATGTGGGCTGCCCTCCAGGGAGAGAGAGGGCAGGCTCTCTCCTCTTCCAGAAAGCTCTTCCTTCCATTCCCGCAGCCTCACTCCCCGCTCCCTCTGCAGAACTGCGGTTCACGCTGCTCAAGGCCTTGAACAGCAGAGCCCGGGTCTTCCAAGGCCTTTTGTACCCTCCACAGCCCTTCTCACGGAGCCCCAAGTGTCCTAGAATATCAGAAGTCCTTTGGTGACTGTTGACTTATTTGAGCACTCATAACAATAAAGGTATTGTAGCAGAGCAGCCACCCATCTGCTCAGTGCCCGCCGTGAGATTTACATACACGATCTCAACAATCCCGTGGCCGTGTGCTATACCTGTTCACAAATGAGGAACGCGAGACCAGAGGTTAAACACGCAGCCTAACATTGCCCAGCTAAGGTTTCAGAGCCTCATTCCAAGTCTGCCTGACTTGAAGCTGCCTTGCACGCTCCCCATCCACCAAGGCATGCGGGAGGCTGCGCGTCAGGAGAGCAGGGAAAACCTGCCCTGCAGAGTGGGGATTTGAGAAATGCTTGCAGACACAATACCTTTGACCCTCTCTATGCCAAGCACTGGGAAAGCCAGAGACAACTAAGACACAGCCTGGCCTTCGGGAGACAGAGTCACAGTCCCCAGCGGTCACACAGGATGGGCTGTCCTAAGAGGCCTATGAAGGGCCTGACAAAGCACTGCTGTGATTTAAAAGCAGGAGAGGGGGCTTCCCTGGTGGCGCAGTGGTTGAGAATCCACCTGCCAATGCAGGGGACACGGGTTCAATCCCTGGTCTGGGAAGATCACACATGCCGCGGAGCAGCTAAGCCCATGTGCCACAACTATCAAGCCTGTGCTCTAGAGCCTGTGAGCCACAACTACTGAGCCCGCGCACCACAACTACTGACCCACATGCCTAGAGCCCATGCTCCACAACGAGAAGCCACGACAATGAGAAGCCCGCACACCACAACGAAGAGTAGCCCCAGCTTGCCGCAACTAGAGAAAGCCCACGCGCAGCAACGAAGACCCAATGCAGCCAGAAATAAATCAGTTAAATAAATAAATTTCTTTTAAAAATTAAAAAAGAATTTTTAAAAATAAAAATAAAAGCAGTAGGGGGGCTGGGGGCCCAATGTGAGGGAGGCTTTCCAAAGAAGGCAGGAGGATGAGTTGTGAGGGCTCTGGCTGGACTGGGACATACAGAGCTGGAGAAAGAGGATGTCCAAGCCTACAGACAAGCCCCGGTGGCAGGAGACTGGGGCGTGAGTGGAGACCGGTAAATGGCACAGAGGGGCTGGAGTGTAGGGAGAAGGCTGGGAAAAAAACAGGGTGAGTGATCAGGAGAGCTGTGAAAGCCAGGTAAGGAGTTTGAACTTCATTCTGCAGGTGATAGGGAGTCAAAGAAGGCTTCTGAGAGGGACAGGGACATGACAACAGCAGCAGCTAAGGCTGACTGTGCGTGACCCTGGGTCAGGCACCACACTGAGCACCCACCCGGACCCTGAACCCTCACAGCAGCCCTGGGAGGTGCAAGGGCTGGTCCTCCCCACCAGGGCAGGAAGACGCCACAGGACTGGAGACAAGTCATGTGTGTGGTCCCCCCACCCCCACCTCCTCTCCCCAGGCACCCACCTGCTCCTGAGCCCGACTGCCTCCCAGGCACACCAAGTCCTGCCATCCTCCGTAGCTGTCCTTGGAGAGGCCACAGGTGGTCCACAGGGTCAGCTTCCACTCGATGTTGGCCGACAGGGACTCTCCGCTGGTGATCTCAGCCGTAGCCTGGGTCCTCCTGGGAGGGGAGCCCAAAGGGGCCAGACGGAAGTGCTCTTGGGAGGAGCGGCCCAGACCCACTCACCCCAGCCTTGTGGGAAAAGGATACCCCCGAGTATCACCCCACAGCCCTTCCGCTTTGGCCCCCACGCCTTTCCCAGCCAGTGGTTTTTCTAGTTCTCATAACCGCCGGCCAAGGAGGCCCTCAAGCACAGGGAAGAATCAATCAGGAATCTGGCTTCCTCCTTGTTGGAGCCAATCACCTCCACCTACAGAGCCCATAGAATCATCTCTTTCTAGTCCCCTCACCCATTTTTCAGACTAGGAGGCTACAGTCTCAGAGTAACAGGGAAGGCCCTGGTCCCAGGACCCCTGAGCCCACAACAAAGCCAAGGACCCTAGCACCCAAGCCCAGTCCTTTGAGCCCAAACCCCAACTCACTGCAGCAGGGCCTCCAACAGCTTGGTGACATTGGAAGAATAATGGAGGACGATCACTGGCCTGAGCAGAAGCTGGGATATGTCCAGCTGTAGGGGGACAGGGAGGTCAGCCAGGCCGGGTCACCCATTCCCCAGCCTACGTGCCCCGAAAGCCTGATCCGGTTTACCTCTCGGACCACGTTGTGGTTCAAGATGAGGAGAAGCAAGGCAGAGGCTCCCAGGAAGAGCGCCCTCCGCATCTGCAGGACAGAGGCAGAGGCTAGCACACACCTGCCCACACACCTGTCTCACCACCTGTGGTCATAGTTGTTCTCAGCTCCTGGCTCTGCGGTTAGCATTTCCTCTGGACAGATCAGCTGTAAGCTCCCTGAGGTCAAGGGCAAAAACCCTTATTCTTCTCACCTCCCCCCACCCCAGATGCTCTGTGGGACCCAAATAATACTGTGCCTTCCCTGGTCCAAGCAGGGCAGGCCTGCCCACCGACCCCCAGCAGGAACTCCCCACTGGATACTCTCAGAGTCTGGTCGAGCTTCCTGACTCTCTCTGGCCTCCTCCCACCTCCCTCCTGCCAACTACACTGACTCCAGGCTACCCCTGGGGTCCCTTGCCCCAGCCAGGCCCTGGGCTTCTCTGGAAGCTCCTTAGGGGCCCACCTGGTAGTCTGGCTCCTGCAGTTGCCTTGAAAACCCTTCCTCCAGCCCCCCTTCCACATACACCCCCTGCACCTGCTGAACCAGAGCCTTAGGATAGGCCTGTGGGCCGCTGTCCTGACTCTCCTGGTGAATCTGGGCCTCCTGCTCCTTGCCCACGTATGCCACTGCAATCCAGCCTTCTACGGGCACCTCCTGCTCAGCATCCACGATGTCCATCTGTGGGGCGAGGGGCCATGGTAGAAGGAGGAGGGGGAGGAAGGGGGATCGGTCACACAAGCGATGCAAGGCCAGGGTTTGGGAACGAGTCTGGAGGGGAGGGCATCTGATCTCAGGTTCTGGAAGCCGGAATGCTGGGGGCCTGGGCAGCCTGGGGAAGGGGCGCTGGGCTGACAGGGCTTGGTCCAGGATGAAGGCTGGATCTGGGTGCAGGGTCTACGGCGGGGCGGGGGCCATATGGCTCAGCGGCGCTCACCAGCAGCAGGCGGCCACCCAGAGGGAGCGCTGGGTCGGCCTCGGGGCCGATCCTGACGCCCTCCAGCAACAAAGCGTCCTCCCGAGGTAGCCTCACGTCCACACGCACGGCGCGGGCCCCGCCCCGCCCCGCCCTGGCAGTGGGCTCGCTGCCGTCCGCCGCGGCCCCGGGCCCCGCCAGGCCCAGCCAGAATGGCAGCAGGGGCAACAGCAGCAGCAGTGGCGACGGCGGCGGCGGCGGCGGCGGCGGCGGCGACCTCGGCGCGGGGCGAGCGGCGGGGCCCATGGCCGGACACAGGGGCGCCGGGGGTCCTGGAAGAGCGGCGAAGCGGAGGGAGCCAGGCCTCAGCCGGACGGGGCGGGACGCCGGGAGGGGCGGGGGCGGGGCCGTGGCCGGACGGGGAGGAGCGCCGGGAGGCGGGGTGGGCTCGCGGCGGCTCCCGCGCCCAGACCCGGCCGCGCGCGCCCCCTGGTGGCTGTGGAGAATACAGGCGCCGGCGGTCAGCGGGGCTGGAGCCGGGCGGAGCCCAGGTCAATGAGCAGAGGTGGGAAGTCAGAGGAGGCGCTGCCAGCTTTCGGTTGTCAGATGGCGGAGGCCAGAGGAAGGGAGACCGACGGAGATAGTTGGAAGATAGTTGGCGACCTGGGGAGCCGGAGGCACGATCGGGGCCCCAGAAGGGCAGCAACGAGGAACTTCTGGGGGTCTGGAAGCTAGCCCTTGCTCTGGAGCCGCCCGACGGTCACACGGTTGGCCTGGTTCTCCATTTCTCCACCAGACTGAACTCCAGAGACTGGCCTGACAGGCGTTCGGTGGGTGGGGAGGGGCGAGATTGAGGCAAGGGTCCTGGAGGGGCAGAGAGAGGGGCCAGGGACGCCCAGCTATCACAGTTCCTCAGTGGGGCCCAGAGGCTGGGTCTTCAGGCCTTGAAACGGGCACGATAGAAGACCAGCACTGCCTCACCCCCAACAAGTCATGTCTGATGCCCACCAGAATGTGAACGTTCCATGGACGGTCCTAAAACTCGTCCTTCTCTCCCAGGGGTTGCTGCTGCTGCTGGGAACTGGCTCAGTCTGAAAACTTTTAAAAAATTGTATCGTGATAAAAGGGCAAAGGCCTGAGGAGCCATGACACTCTTTCCCCCAATATTTTATTACGAAAAATTTCAAACATGCAGAAAAATTGAAAGAATTTTACAGGGAACACCTGTATAACCACCAACGTTGAACTATCAAGATGCTCCTGAAGAATAAGATGGAGAGAATTAGACAGTCTGATATCAGCCTGAAATCAGACAAATAGGGCATCAAATGCAGAAGCCAGAAACTGACCCGCACACAAAAGCATGGCTGTGTAAGAAGAAGCATTGCATTTGAGGAGAGGGGAGGAGGCAGTAGGATGGACTGTTTGATAAACTGTGCTAAGGGAATGGGTTACCATAAGGAAAATAAATGGTATTAGACTCCTACTGCACATCATACACAAAAAATCAATTCCATGTGGATTAAAGACCTAAATATGAAAAGTAATACCCTAAACATTTTTAGAAAAAAAACATAGGAGAATATCTTGGTTACTTCAAGGCCAAGAGAGATTTTCTTTTCCTTCCAACTTTATGGAGATATAATTGACATACATCACTGTATAAGTTTAAAGGGCTACAGCATCATGATTTGACTTACGTACATTACGAAATTATCATAAGGTTAGTGAACATCTATCGTCTCAGATAGATACAAAATTAAAGAAATGGAGGACTTCCCTGGTGGCACGGTGGTTAAGAATCTGCCTGCCAATGCAGGGGACACAGGTTCGAACCCTGGTCTGGGAAGATCCCACATGCCGCAGAGCAACTAAGCCCGTGTGCCACAACTACTGAGCCTGCACTCTAGAGCCTGCGAGCCACAACTACTGAGCCCGTGTGCCACAACTACGGAAGCCCATGCGCCTGGATCCCGTGCTCCACAACAAGAGAAGCCACCGCAATGAGAAGCCCGTGCACCGCAACAAAGAGTAGCCCCTGCTCGCTGCAACTAGAGAAAACCCGCACGTGTCAACAAAGACCCAACGCAGCCAAAAATAAAAAATAATAATAAATTTAAAAAAAAAAGAAATGGAAAAAAATTGTGATGATAACTCTTAGGATTTACTCTGAACAACTTTCATATATAATATTCAGCAGTGTTAATTCTATTTATCATGTTGTACATTATATCCCTAGTACTTATTTATCTTATGACTGGAAGTTTGCACTACCTTTGCACTGCCTTTATCTAATTCCCCCTCCCCCAGGAGAGATTTCTTACTACATAAAAGTAGATTATAAAGGAAAATATTGAAAAAAATTCATCCACAATAAAACATGAAAAACTCTGTTAACCCAAACATTGTAATAAAGCGGCAGGGAAAGCCACCAAATGAGAAAAGGTATTTGCAACCAAGTGATTCATATGCAGAATATACAAATACATAGATACGGGCACAAGATACAAATAGGCATTTGCCAAAAGAGGAAACAAGAATGGTCAATAAATATGAAAAGATGCTCAACCTAATCATTAATCAGAGAGATACAAATTAAGGTCTTATGAGAGATCAACTGGCAAAAATTTGAAGTCTGACAATGCCAAGTGCTGGTAGGAATGTGGATCTGTACACTGCTGATGGGCGTACAGCCTGGTTGTGCTGGTACAGGACAGCCACGCTGGTAATAATTGTACATCAAATAAAACTGAAGATGCATACTCTCAGGAATTCCACTCCTGGGTATACAGTGCCCTCTAGAATAGTGGTTCTCAACACAGACTGAACATTAGAATCATTTAAGGATCTTCTAAAAAATACTGATGCCCAACCTCTACTCCAAATCAACTGAATTGTTATCTCTGGAGGTGGGGCCTTTGTTGTTGGAAATGATAAAAAGCTTGCACACCAGGTGACTCTGCTGGCTGAGAACCACTCCCTGGGCATGTGCAGAACATCCCTATTTGAATAGTAAAATACTGAAAACAGCCCGACTCACAATCACTAAAGAGATAAATCGTGATATCTTCATGTGTAGCATACAATGCAATAGAGAAAAATGAATGGACTAGGTATGTGTATCACCATGGATAATTCTAACAGAATGCTTAGCTCAAAAAGCAAGTCTCCAAATACATGCTATTTAAGTTCAAAAAAATCGACTTAAGGTCAACATACGAAAATCAGTTGTGTTTCCATACACCAGCAATGAATAATCCTAAAAGGAAATTAAGACAACAATTCTATTTACAATAGTATTCAAAAGAATAAAAATATCTGGGAGGGACTTCCCTGGCAGTCCAGTGGTCAAGACGCCGGGCACGGGTTCCATCCCAGGTTGGGGAACTAAGATTCCCGCGTGCTGCACAGCGCAGCCAAAAAAAAAAAAGAATTACCATCTGATCCACTTCTGGGTATATCCAAAAGAATTGAAGGCAGGGACTCAAACAAGTGTTTGTACACCAGCATTCATAGCAGCATTATTCACAATAGCCAAAATATGAAAACAACTGTTACTGAACCAGGTTCGTTTTGCCCACTGCACAAGCCGAAACGCTGGGACACTGAGGTTTGCAGCAAAGAAAGGGTTTATTCGTAACGCAGCCAAGTGAGGAGATAGGAGAACAAGTCTCAAGTGTGCCTCCCTGAAGGCAAGGGGCTCCGGGGTATTTATGGGATGAAGATAAAGCAAGCAGGGCGGTCTGAGGCATGGGGAGTGTGGGGAGCGAAGGGAAAGGCGATTGGAAAAAGGGGCGGTAATCTTCATTCTGCACAGGCGTAACTGAACTACAGGTCTCTGCACGTTCACAGCACAATCTGAGGGTGGAATTTTGGCCCTCTGACATCAAAAGGTCACCAAGCGGGCACTCGAGCATGCCCAGTTGGAGGGTCAGTGGTCCTATCCAGTCTTAACCAGCTCACCTCGAACTAGGCACAGCTGACTCTAAATTTCTGGAAAACAAGTCGGGCAAATATCTTACTGTTTAGGCCACTGCTGCTTGGAGAACATGCATCTTAAAATGACCTTGATTAGTGAAGGCAGGTGAAATGGATTTGACTCATTACCCACAGTTTTGCAGCCAAAATGTCCATCAGTGGATAAATGGGTAAACAAATTTTGATATGTCCATATGCTGGAATATTATTTGGTCATAAATAGGAATGAGGTGCCGACATCCATGACAACATGGATGAATCTTGAAAACATTATGCTAAGTGAAAGTAGCCATACACAAAAGGCCATGTATTATTGTATGATGTGTCCAGAATAGGTAAATCCATAGAGATGGAAAGCAGATCGGTGGCTGAGGAGAAGGGGAAATGACAAATGACTGCTTCACAGGTACGGGGTTTCCTTCTGGGGTGACGAAAATGTTTTCGAACTGGATAGAGGTGCTGGTTGTCCAACGTTGTGAATGTACTCAATACCACTGATTTTCTTACTTTAAAATGATTCATTTTATGTTGTGTGAAACTCACCTCAATGGCAAAAAAATCTGCAGGACTGTCTGTATTTTTAAGCAATGCATTCACTTGTAACAAAACTCTAAAAAAATCAGGCAAACGAGAAACACAAAGTTCAGTTCACCAGTGTGGGATGTAACTGGGGAGGGACACCCTCCCCAGCGGTCTCGGTGTTCTGCTTTTCAAGTCACATGATTGTTCATTATATCATTCTTCTTTGTATAGGTTACTAACATTCTTTAGGGAGGTGAATGCCCAGAGAGGCCCTGCTTGGGAACAGAGCATCTAAAGACAAGAGAGACCAGGGCTTCCCTGGTGGTACAGTAGTTAAGAATCTGCCTGCCAATGCAGAGGACACGGGCTGGAGCCCTGGTCTGGGAAGATCCCACATGCTGTAGACCAACTAAGCCCGTGCGCCACAACTACTGAGCCTGCGCTCTAGAGCCCACGAGCCACAACTACTGAGCCCATGTGCCACAACTACTGAAGCCCGTGTGCCTAGAGCCCGTGCTCCACAACAAGAGAAGCCACCGCAATGAGAAGCCCGCGCACCACAACGAAGAGTAGCCCCCGCTCGTTGCAACTAGAGAAAGCCTGCACGCAGCAACGAAGACCCAACGCAGCCAAAAATAGTTAAATAAAACAAATAAATTTATAAAAAATTAATAAATAAAAAAATAAAGACAAGAGACCACAGGGGAGGAAGGGATCCAAGAAGGGATCCCAGCTGGGGGAGGAGGTGGGTCACGGGGCCTGGTGCTGACCCTCAGGCCACTCTACTCTCAGGGATGGACGGACAGGATGCTCAGCCCTGCAGGCCCCTCCAGAGGAGCCAAACCCCCAAATCCTGGCTTGCTTCACTTCTGGGGTAGGGTAGGGAGCTGGTAGGGACAGAGCCATCAGTTTCTCAGCCTGTGCCTCCAGGCAAGCCACTTCCCTTTTCTTGTCCTGTGTCTGCAACTGGGAGTTGGACTAAAAATTTGGGGGGTGGGTCTTTTCACCAGGCATGCTGTGATCCCAAGTGGCTTGTGTCTTGGAATACACGGTTTCCTGGCTCTGGGCGGGGCTGTGAACTGTGTGGAGGAGGCCCCCCATCCCCCATCTTTCCTCATCCCCTCTAAAGTTGCAAGGGGACAGAGGAAGAAATGAAGCCGTTAATGAAAGTGTGAGGCATGGGGTGCCTTACCCAAGCACTAATGGGGCAGGGGCAGGGAAATGGTTTAGACTTGGTACCAGGAACGTGATATGTGGTGAGGCTGGCACGAGCCCAGGACTGCTCTTCCTCTGCTGTGAAATGAATTCTTCATTGTGATTCCAGGCTGTGCATAAAATGGTCAAACATCCCATGAGTCCACGGATGGTGGTGCTGGCAGAAGGATGAAGGGCAGGGAAGGTAAATCCATGTTCAGAATATAAGTCTGCTCCAGTGAGCACGAACCTCGGCCCCTGTGATGGAGGAGCGCCAATGTGATCGAGCTGCCACCAGGTGGCAGGCTAGTCCCCAGGGAATGGGGTCACACTGGGGCCCAATGTTAGTCTCTGCTGTTTTTACAAAGGGGCCTTGAGGAAGGCAATGCCTTGCTCACAGGAATGTACCACCCATGGGGGTGTGAACTAAAAAGGCTGCCTGCCATATCAGTAAACAAAGGATGTCATCAGCCATCAAGCCACCACATTATAGCCACCCCACCAGTGAGCCCTGAGGGAACTCAGGATGAGAAAACAAAGGATGGGGGCTTCCCTGGTGGCGCAGTGGTTGAGAATCCGCTTGCGGATGCCGGGGACGCGCGTTCGTGACCCGGTCCCGGAAGATCCCACATGCCGCTGCCGCGGAGCGGCTGGGCCCGTGAGCCATGCTCACTGAGCCTGCGCGTCCGGAGCCTGTGCTCCGCAACGGGAGAGGTCAAAACAGTGAGAGGCCTGCGTACCGCAAAAAAAAAAAAAAAAAAAAAAAAAAAAAGAAAACAAAGGATGCTGGCCCCAGGTAGCTGAGGTGCATATTTTTTTTTAATATATATATGTGGGTTTTTTTTTTTAGATGTTGGGGGTAGGAGTTTATTAATTTATTCGTTTATTTTTGTTGTGTTGGGTCTTCGTTTCTGCACGAGGGCCTTCTCTAGTTGTGGCAAGCGGGGGCCACTCTTCATCGCGGTGCGCGGGCCTCGCTGAGGTGCATATTAAAGGAATGAATTCAGTGAGCCCAGACTCTTCCCATACACAGAAAAGCGCCACATTCCTTAACTTAAGATATCTGGTTTTCTTATCTTAACAGGAATCTTTTGATGTTCCGACTACCTGGTCTTTGTTGCAAAAACTCCTATGTATCCTTGCTTCCCCACCTTCCTCTTCGGAACAGTTTCTCAGAATTATCTGAGATGCTGTGTCCCGGGTTTAAGTCCTCAGATTTGGCCACCGAATAAAACATAACGTTTAGGTTGTGCATTTTTTTTTCAGTTGACAGGGGCTTCAAGCCCAGTTGCAGCAACAGAGGGCTAGGCTGGTGGAAGCACTGTATTTTCAGAACTCAGAGGTCCCTGAGATCTCTTCACCTTATAGGCACAAGCCCCAGAACACATAAGAAATCATCTTAGAAAAATCTTAGACTGTCCCTTGGTTGCCTGGTTTCATCATCACCTCCCTCTACTCACCCAGACGCCCAGCGAGGGGTGTTGACCCACCTGAGATCACACAGGGCAGGTGCAGATAAGGAATGTAAATGTGGTGTGGCAAGAGGAGGGGCTGCAGAGTAGAAGGGGGGCCAGGGTGGTCAGGGTCCGGTCCTAAGGGGACAGAGTGAGTGTTGGGTCATGCCCACAAATGGATGTTGACCACCTGCGGGGTTCTAGGCACTGGGCATGTAGCCATGACTATGGCCAGCAATGGCTCCTGCCCTTGAGAATAGATGGTCAACCATAACCATGTATTTCAGACCATGGTAAGTGCCACCTGAAGGAGATAAAAATAGCATTAGAGAGTGACCAGGGCTGGGGGCTGCTTCAGCTTCAGTGCCAGGGAAAGAAGGACTGTCCAAGAGCAGTGTAGTGAGGGTTAAGACCTGAACGGCACAAATATCTGTGGGAAGAAGCAGGAAGTTCAAGTAAAACAGCTGATACATTTACTATGTTCCAGGTACTGTTCAAGTGAATTGCATGAACTAGCTCATTTAATCCCATCACCACCACATGAGGTAGTAAGATTGTCATTGCCATCTGATGGAAGGGAAATTGAGGCACGGAGGTCAAGTTGCCCCAGTAAGTGATGGACCCTGGACCTGAATGCAGGTGGTCTGGCTGCAGAGTCGGTGGGCTCACCCTGAGCTGTCCTGCTTCTCAAAGGCACTGGCCAGGAATGAACAGTCTGGCTGTAGAATCTGGATTCTGTCTTGGGTGTGGGTAGAAATGACAACCCACTCCTCCCAGGGGAAGCCTCCAGGCTTGTGCCAGTTAGTGGCAGAGCCACTAACTCAGCCAGGGCAGAGTCTCCAGCACCCCTCCTGCCCTCCCCTCCCTTCTCCTCCTCACCCCTCCCCTCCAGGAGCCCTGAAATGCCTGCTCCCTGCCCCCAGCCTCTTGGTTCACAGCTAACTGGGCCACCTCGCTCTAAAGGGATTTGACTCCTGGAGAGAACTGGAGACTGGTGAGAAAGGGCTTAGGGATTAGACAATGATACCCGGGAAGGTAAGGGACTTAATTAGGGGGGTTCGAGTGTGGGAAGTGGGGCAGGGAGAGGATTTGTGTCTTCGCAAAGCCAGGGTAGACTGCGGAAGTGAGGAGGAAGTGGGTTCCTGGGGAGGAGCCAGGCGGGCTTGGTTTCTCATGTTCTGTTGTGCCTTCAGAAATAACACATAATAGATTATAGTACTGATAATCCCTCCCATTTGTGCACCCACCACTTTTCCAGCCATTATTTCGCTTGGAAATCTCACAGCAGCCCTGGGAGAGAGGCAAGGATTATTTTTCTCCCCAGGTGACAGGCACCCAGAGAAGGCAGGTAGGTGACTTTGCCACTGGAGGAGCTGGGGTTTGGCCGCAGGCCTGCTGGCTCCTGGTCCAGGTCTGCTGCCTCTGCTTTCACATCAGTGCAGGGGGAGAGGCAAGAGCAGGGGGTCAAGAAGCGGCAGCAGAAGTCATCAGGAACTCAGGCTGCCACCTCCTAGACGGAAGTCCCTGAACACCCCTGGCCTCCTTATTTGGGGGGTGGAGGGTCAGTGGGGAAAGCAGGAGGGAGAAAAAACCATAAGGTAATAGACAGGTTGCCATCCTGTATTCTGGACAACTGGGCAGGGCTGCAGCTGGAACCCAAGGGGTCTGCAAAGAGGGCTCCTTATCCTGTCCCCTCCCCTAGATATAACCCTCTCCCCAAGAGAGATCCACGTGTGTCCCTTCAACCTACAAAGGCACTCTCGTCCACAGTCTGAACTTACCCTGGTGGATATTCTACTCTTGTTCAACATCAAGGATGCCCAGTCCCGAGAAGAAGAAGACCACCCCCCTAGCTCAAAGATCTCAGACTAGGCCCTCGCCACCATCAAAGGTCCTTCCTGACACCCGGCCCTCCTACAGCCACATCCCCCCACGCCCTGACTCTTTATCTGGCCCCCACTGCCCCCTCACTTCTCCACAGCCTTATCTCAGTCTGGGCGTGCCCCCCACCAATACTGTAAGTTCCCCGGGCACAGTTTTTGACTCCATGATTAGCACAGTGCTCAGTTAAATAAGTGCCAAATGAATGAACAAACGTATGAATGAATGAATGAACGTTTGAACACATGAATGAATGGTCCCCAGGCCTCCTGCTCCCTCCAATCTGGCCGAATTCTGCTCAGCTATCAGCTCTCTGGAAAACCAAGGATGACCCTGCCCCCTGACTGGACGGGGACCCTCCCCCCTGCACCCCCTATGGCGGCACTGGCCACTCTGTACCGAATGGTCTTTGGCCTTGGCTTCCCACCTGTGAACCAGGAACTCCTGGAGGGCAGGGCCTGCTGGCCTCATCCTCTGAGGTGTCCCCATGCCTGGCCCCATGCCCGCTGCATAAGTGCTGGTGGAGCAAAGGCATGAAACGCGCTCTAGCTTCAAGCTCCACTCAGGAGCCGAAGTCTGGGCTGCCTGGGGGTGGGGAGGGGCAGGCACAGGAGTGGGTCCCTCACCACTGCTTCCTCATTCTGCTGCTGTCACCTCCACTGTCTGGGCCGTGTAGTCCTGGGTGGTGCAGATTTCTTTACTCCTTCCCCACTTTGCTGGAAAAAGACTTGAGGCAGCACGTGGGCAGGGCTGGGAGGAGGCTCAGAGTCAGGGCCTTTCTGCATGGCCACCCACAAGTACAAGGGCTTTCCAGAGAGTTCCAGCTGCCCCAGCCTCCTGGAAGTAGAGTGTTCCACAAATATTTGTTGAAGGGTTTAAAGGACTGTTCTCTCCGACTCTCAAATCCTCGTGCCAGTCTCCGCACCACCCCTTCCCCGTTGGCACCACAGAATCAGAAGGCAGGGCACCCAGGGGCCTCCAACCTCCTGGTCAATGCCCTTGTTTTATTTATTTATTTATTTATTTATTTATTTATTTATTTATTTTTATTTTTTTTTGCGGTACGCGAGCCCCTCACTGTTGTGGCCTCTCCCGTTGAGGAGCACAGGCTCCGGACACACAGGCTCAGCGGCCATGACTCACGGGCCCAGCTGCTCCGAGGCATGTGGGATCTTCCCGGACCGGGGCACGAACCCATGTCCCCTGCATCGGCAGGCGGACTCTCAACCACTGCGCCACCAGGGAAGCCCTGCCCTTGTTTTAGAGAAGAGTCATCCAAGGCCCAGGTCAAGGGCAGATGGCCCCAAGGAGGCCCCCTGCTGAATAGTCACTGCAGCACATTCACTGAAGAACGTGGTCTAGGGACTTCCCTGGTGGTCCAGTGGGTAAGGCTCTGCGGTCCCAATGCAGTGGGCCCGGGTTCGATCCCTGGTCGGGGAACTAGATTCCACATTCATGCTGCAACAAAGGATACTGCAAAGGATACAACGAAGATCCTGTGTTCCACAACTAGGACCCGGTGCAGACAAAATAAATAAACAAACAAATAAATAAATAAATAGTTAAAAAAAAAAAAAAAGAATGTGGTCTAAAGCCCAGGCTCTGGACTCCCAGTCCAGTGCTCCTGCCTGTGTTCAGAGCCGCCTCCCAGAGGAATCTCAAGCCCTGGGCACTACCTCCTAAGACTAGAACTGTTACCCAATATGCCCCCTAAATCTCTGGGTTCCAGCAGTCTTCTTTCAGCTGTCCACATGCCATACCCGGCAGGGTATACTCAGAACAGCACACCCATCACAGAGCTGGCAGGTGGCAGGGCCTGGATCTCGCCTCCGGCCTGCCTGATCTGCGAGGCTGGGCTCTTTCTCTTGGGCCAGGCTGTTGCCTGACAGTCACCGCTACAACACAAAGCACTCAGTGTCAAGACCAGGAGAGAGGGCTACTGGTTGGCAGAGGTCATGCTGGGTTGGGTGGATCAGGGAGAAGTTCCTGGAAACATCCCTGGATCAGGCTTTGAAGGCCAGGGAGGATCTGGCAGGAGGAAACAGGAGACGGAAGCAGCTCTGAAGAGGCAGGAGGGCAGAAGTGCATCTGAGGAGCAGCTTGGAGCTTCTCTGACTGAAATTAGAGTGTGTAGTGGGGAGAAGTGTCAGTCAAGGCCACAGGGGATGCTGGGATGAGCTGGGGGTAGGCCTTGAATGCAAGTCAGTGAGGTTGGGCTGACTCCTGAAGGAATTAGGGAGCCATTGCAGACTCTTGAGTAGGGGAGCAACATACCTAACAGGGAGGGAGAATTGCCAGACCAGGACTGGGGGGATAGAGAAAAGGTGGGGATGTGGAGGAGGGAGTTCTCTTAGTAACCAGCCTGGAGGAGTTTAATTATAGATAATAAATATATAATAAATAAATAAATATATAATCCAGATTTTGATTCTAGGATTTATTTGATCAGATTAGCCGCTCCATAGTGGGCTGGAGATAGGTAAGTTTCAGTGGACAAAGGAGAAGTAGGCAGCCCCAGGGCCTGGGAAGGGCAGACTGGAGGGAGGGTACTTCATTTAGGCCTTTATAGTGGGTAAATCCAGATTCCTTGGGAGAGGGGGCTTGTTTGGGGCTGGGGACTGCTTCCTGTTGGGTGAATGTTTTCCTTGTGCTTTCCTGGGAAGTCTCTCCAGGCAGTTCCCAGGCTAGTCCAAACCCCAGCCAGTGGGCACCTGGGAGCATTTGGCCTAGAAGCCCGAGACTTGGGTTCAAGTCACAACTGCAGGCACTCTCACATGACTGCCTCTCTCCCTCAGATTCCTCAAGAAGTCACCTGACCTACCTACCTTAGGGGGTCACCATGGGCTTAAATGACAAGCTAGGTCTGAAAGTGTCTTGTAGACTGTAAAGTGCTGAACCAACCTAAGCAGTTGTTCTATTTTCCTTTGAGTAGGTCCTTCACTGAAAAGAACATCTTGCCCCTGGAAGGGTCTAAAAGAAAGATCTCAGCCAGGCACGCAGCAAGGAAGTCGGCTGTGCCCTGCCCTGAGCCAAAGCCGATGAATCTGTAACTAGGGCAGGACTGCTAGGACTGCCTGAAAATGCTTCACAGGGGTGGGAGCAGGGGCCTCTCAACCACCAGGCTGGACCCAAGACCCTCACTCTGTGCCTGGCTGCAGACCTCCATGGTGGAGGCTTCGCCAGGTGCAGAGCGAAGTCCTCCCAAGTGTCTTTAATGGGCCTGCTGTAGCCTGGCTCTGCCTTCTAACCCAGAGAGCCAGGGGCGGTCTGCTTTCCACTCCCCTGGAGTGCAGAGTACAGAGGTGGCAGGGGTTTTGCTCTGGGAGGTGTGATGCTCACAGGCTCCTAGGCCTCGCTCTGCATGAATTCCAGGCAGTAAGAGGAGGGCGCGACTCAGCACCTTCCACGGGCCAGGCACCCCGTGAAGCTCTCCACATCGGTCACGCCACTAATGACTTTGGGCAGGCCATGGCCTCTTTGGGCCTGTTTCCACGGCTGTTAAGTGAGGTAAGCTGCTTGATCCCTGAATGATCTATGTTTGAGTCTCTTTCCCAGGGCTCCTCCAGGACCTAGCTCTGTGCCTACGGGAGTGTTTCTTGCATTCATTCATTCATTCGCCATTCATTTATTGAACAGCCCCTGAGTGCAGGATGCTGTGCCGGGGGGAGGGGCTTGTGGGGATTCAGGGGTGAGTAAACAGGGTCCTGTGCTCAAGGACCTCATGGTCTAGCAGGGCAGATGCTCCTAAACAGGGCCACGTCAAGGTCCTGCTGGTTGTCCTGGCTTAATCCTTCTCTCCCCTCCTCTCTGGTTGTAGCCATGCTTCCTACCTACCACCAAAACTTTGCTCGTGCCATTGTGCCAGCATGGAATGAACGAATCTCCTTTCCATTTCTTTCCCATCCCAGAGTTTTAGGGCCCAGTCCAATGTCACTCCCTCCATGAAGCCTTCTAGGATTATTCCAACCCAAAGCAAATTCTCCCCCCTTAAGCTCCCAGGTACTTGCCGGCTCTCTTTGGGACATTTATCTCGTCCTTGTATCCTAGTTGATGGTGCCTGTGTCTTACCTTTGGGAGTGCAGCATGGCATCTGACTCATTTCGGGATCCCCAGAACAGCGCCTAGGGCCTGGCACGCAGTAGGAGGAAAGAATGGCCAAGGCATGTGACCAGCTGCTACCCTGGAGGTAGGATTAGAGTAGGGGAGGGGGGAACCCAGACAGAGAGGGAGGGCTGGTGAGCTCAGAAAGTAGGGAATGGCTTCATTGTATGGGGAAGGGGCATGGCAGGACAGTCCGATGGCATCTGTCCCACAAATCAGACTTGCAGCTAGCTACATGGGAACCCACAGCTCCAGCCCCTGGGTGTGAGAGGGGGAAGCAGATAAGCTGATAGATGGCCTGCTTTCATTGGGCCATTGCTTTCACTGTGGCTTCCTCCACATCCACCCTGCATCTCCACCCCGAGGCCGAAGCCTGGCCAGGCAGGCAGCAAAGGGAAGCTCTGCAGAGCGGACAAAGGAGTGGTCACACAGGGGAACCCTGTGCTAGGCACTGCCCTGAGTGCAGGGCAAGCTATGTACATTAGCTTGCTTTATCCTCTCACGCTGACTCAAGGTCCAGATCATCCAAATCCATTTAGTGAATGAAGAAGCTTGGATTCAGAGAGGTGAAGTTGCTCCCTGAAGTCTCATAAAAACAAGGGGAAGATTTAGGATTCAAACCCAGGTCTTCTGATTCCCAGATAGGAAGCAATCCTCCATATCAGCTGAGGGTGCCAGCACCTTATGAGCCTCTCAGAGAGCTGTGAAGGTCAGAAGCAGAGGACAGGGCTCTGGGAGGGGAGATGGGGTCTGGGTTTCCTTATCCCCCTCAGCCTGCCTGCCCCGAAGGGGGAGGGGAAAGGCTGTTAACACTGAAAGGCCCCAAGCTGGGTTTGCAGCAGTGGTCCAAAATCCATGGCAGGACAGGAGGAGGGCAGGGGCCCCAGAGAGAAAAGGCCAAGGCCACCGTCCTGGAGGCAGGGCGATGGCTAGACTTAGTGGACCTGGTCCCCTACAGAGGCATCAGTCAAGCTCCCTCCCGTACTGGAGGGAGAGGTCCAGCACCGTGGGGACCTGATCTTAGAAGAGCTCATTAGATAGCACCTAGTTGGGGACGCTAAGGCCTAGAGAGTTCAGGTGTCTCCTCCAAGGTCACAGTGTGAGCTAAGGGTAAATTGGGGACTGGAACCCAGACTTCCTGTCCTCATGTCTACCGGCCTTGGCCCGGGTGGGCACTCCTGCTCGCCTCCTGCTCAGGTCTCCGCTTCAGGAGGGCGGAGGGTACTCGCGTCAGACGCTCCTGCGCCCAGCGCATCTCTCCCTACTCCGCCCCTTGGGATCCTTTAAGAGGCGGGGCTTGGCTGCCAACCGCGGCCCCGGCAAAAGGCTGGGACTTTACTCCCGAGGCGGAGAACGAGTCCGTGCTCCATCTGCTGCCGCAACCGCTGCGCCCGGAGCCTGGGCCACGATGAGCGGCAGAGTCGGCGATCTGAGCCCCAGGCAGAAGGAGGCACTGGCCAAGGTGAGCCCTCACCCCGGCCCGGCCCTGCCCCGGGCGATGGCCCCCATCCTCTGGCGGCAGCGGGCTGGGAAGGGGCTGGGTGGGGGGCGAGCGCGGGTCCGCGGCGGGCGGCGGAGGGAGCGGCAGCCACCGCACCGAGCGGTCCGCGGCCGCCCCCTCCCTCGCTCCCCTCCGTCCGCCGAGGGGACCCCGGGGAAGTTTGACCGTCCCGGCCCCAGCCGCGAGCGAGCCCTTGGTGCTGCCACCTGGGAAGAAGCGGTTGCTTTGGCAGCCCACGGAGGCAGCTGAGGGCACAAAGGCAACGTTCATCCTCGGGACTGGCAGCCGGGCCCTGGGGGCAGGGGCAGGGGCAGGGCCCTAGGTTTCCTCCCATTTCCGGGAGGTTTTCCTCTTGCAGGGGCAGTGGCACGATGGAAAGGGCCGGAGGGCTTCTTAGGAGACTTGCATGGCTCCTGCTCTGGCACCAAGTCTCTCTGCGACCTTGGGCAAAACCGGTCCTTCTCTGTTCGCTCCTTGAGGAAAGGAATTGAGGAGGTTGGACCAGATGATGTGGAAAGGAGCAGCTTCAAGTGCAAAGCCTAGGATCCTACCGGTGACTGACTGGGTTGGGGCTAGTTTGAGCTGAGACCAGCCCCCCACCCCGTCCTGCAACCCAGGCCCCTCCCTCAACCCAGGCCCCTCCCGGGCTGGGGACCTGGGCTGATGCTCTTCAGAAGGCAAGGAGGTAAGCCTGGCTTTGCCTTGGCACCTGGGCAGAGGAGGGGTCAATAGTCCCAGAGCCGGACCCTCTCCACCAGCTGGATCTCCCCTGCTGCCCTTGGGGAGAGAGGGAAGGTTGGCTGTTCTTGGAGCTGGAGGTGTTTGGGTCCAGTCTTAAGGTCTGGAGGCTCCACAGCAGTTTTCCATTGCTGAGAAAGTGGTGGAGGGGGCGAGTGGCAGGTGTCTTCTGCCACGGTAGTGGGGCAGAGACTCCAGTCCCATGGAGGCCTTGCCCCAGGCTGGGCCTCCCCATCCCAGGGAGGCCGGGTAGGGAGGTTTCAGATTTTACTGCTGACCTGCAGGGGAAGTCAGGCAGAGAAGGGATTAGGTGGTGATTAAACTAGATATCAGGGCCTGGGTAGTGTCCTTGGTAAGGGGTGGCTTCATGCCAGTCTCCCTGGGGGTCTGGGAGCTGTTTGGGGGATGGGATGGTTTGAGTCCCTGGCTGACCTAGGCAAGGGGCAGAGGTGGCGGGTCCTTATTGGTCCTCTCTGTGGCTGCCCTGTAGGTCAGTGACTAGGGAAAGGTGAGTGGCTGGGAGCAGGAGGCTTGGGGACAGCACAGCACGTGGGGGCATGCTCACCTACAGGGTAATGAGCAGTTGGAGGGGGCGTGGCCATCCTTGGGGTCACTGTCCAGCTCTCTTGTTTGGCACTCCCTACACGTTCCCCCTTCATGGCTTCTGGCTGGAACTGTTCCCTCCACCTGGACTGCCCTCCTTCCTCCTCCTTCTGCCTTTGGAGTCCTTCAAGCCCAGCTCAAATGTCATTTTTTATATGAAGTAATGTGAGACCACCCTCTTCCTGGCCCCAGTCAGCATCAAACTCTTCCTTCCCTCTGCTCCCTGGACACATTGCTCACCATTCCATTACTAAGGGGACAGGCCATGGTGGAAAGAGTGCAGGCTCTGGCCTGGGACAGACCGGGGTTTGCAACCCAGCTCTGCTGATTACTAGCTGTCGACCTTGGGCATGTTACTTGGCCTCTCTGAGCTCTAATTACTTCATCTGTAAAATGGGAGCAGTAATATCTCGAGAAGAATGAATAAGCACCGAGGTCGGTGCTGGGCACACGAGGAATGCTTGGTAAACTGACGCTTTTACTGTGGCACACCCCAGAGTGTCTAGTGTGGCGGTTAGCTGGGGGCAGTTCTGCGCAGCCATCACACTGGAGCGTGTAAGTGCACACAGCCAGGCAAGGGCAGTGTCTTACTCCCTTCTCACCTCCTCCTGCTACTCAGCTCCCACCAGCATGACCGACAGAGTGTCCCATGCTGCCCAGGTGCTCAGCCAGTGTCTGCAGAGTTGACCCGTGTTGAGCAGGGGTCCAGCAAAAACCTCTATGGAGAGTCCCGGGCAGAGGGCGGTCAGGGTGGGACCTGCTACTCACCTAGCTGCCTCTCCCTACAGTTTCGGGAGAATGTCCAGGATGTGCTGCCCACTCTGCCGAATCCAGATGACTATTTTCTCCTGCGCTGGCTCCGAGGTGAGGAAAGAGGGGCTGCGGAAGGCTGGGGCAGGGTCTTGGGCTGGGGAACAGAATAGCACCCTCTGGAAACCCTGCCCCAGGCAATCTCAGAATCTGGAGTATTCAACCTTCAGAACCAAAAACGTTCTTGGCAATGATATAACCTCAACCCTCCTGTTGGATAGATAACGACACTGAGGCTCGGAGAGGTGAAGTAACTTGCCCCAAGTTGCACAGTGTTGAACTGCAGGCAGGGAGAGGACTAGAGCCAGGTCAGCTGACTCCCAGCCCAGTGCCCTTTCCATCCACTCGATGAATCTACACTGCCGATGGATGTGGGGAAACAGGTTGAGGAAAAGCCAAGAAAGGCCCCAAGCTTGTGGGAAGTTGGAGGCAGAGCCAAGTTTAGAAACAGTCTTGGCCCGTGGGAGAGACTGGCCCTCGCTGTGGCAGCTTGAAGGAGGGGCAGAGTGCACGGGGAACACAGCGGGTGGCGTTCAGCCTGACCTAGGTTAACAAAACTCCCCTCAAGCCACCATCTGGCTCCAGGGCCCTGAGATCTATTCCAGCTCTGCCCTGGCCTGGCTCTGGTACCTGGTCCAGGGCTGAACATCTGTCCGAGGCTCCTCTCTGGGAGAGCAGGATGAGACAGGGTGCCCTGCCTATGGTAAGATGGGACATGACAGTGCTATGCCCGTGGTGATGCAGTGTACACGTTTCTACTAGCATTAGGGTCAGACTCAACCCCATGCTCCAACTCCTGAAATCCTTCCGTTCTTTTCTTTCTCCTCCTCTCCTGTGATTCAAGTCATGTGCCACCCTCTCGGGTTCTTGTGACACACTTTTTTTTTGGCTTTGTAGAAACTTTATTGCCAGACATAGAAATAATAGAGAAAATTCCTCTGTGTTAGATTAGCAGAAATTAAATCGTGATAACAGAATCAGAGCCCAAAATATTAAAAAGTATAAGTCATGGCCAATTACTTATTTATAGACACAGACACACACATGTATACCCTGCGAGTCTTGGGACAGGGGAAGAGATGTATTTTCCTTTTCTGTCCAGAAACTGAATAGAGCTGGCACACTCTTGAGAGGCTGCTAGCTAGCAGGCCCCCCAGAGCAGGCCCTGTGTGCCTCTGAAAGTGCCACTTGCCCTTTTCCCCCTAAAAAGCTGTGAACTCCCCCCACCCCACCCACTCAGAGAGGGTGGAGAGGCAGCAAAGGGGCGGCAGTGGAGTCGGTCCAGAGCTGGAGGACATTTTGGCCCAGGCTTTGCTGAAGGGCTGTAGCTAGAAGGGGGTGGGTGGGGAGAGTGGGCAGACAGCGCTGCATTAAAGGGCCAGCTGCAAGATGATCAAACAAACTACCCAGCTACTGTGAGGTGGGGGAAGTATGGTTTCAGAGAGCTGTTGAATTCAACAGCTTCGCAGCTCTCTTTTTATCTGAGAGAAGGCTGGCCTGGGGCCCTGGTTTCCCAGGCACCCCAACTCCCCAGTCCTGGGATAACCCCTCTCTTTGCAGGAATATAGAAGAGTGCAGTTATCCTCATTTGCCAGATGAGAAAACTGAGGCTCAGAGAGGAAAGGGCACTTAGCTGAGGGCACACAGCTAATGCGAAGCCTAATTAGGGCAGAAACCTAGAGCCCCTGATTCCCAGGCCATCGTCCTCTCCAGTAAGCCACAGCTGCCTCCTGAAACCAAGCTCTGCCTCTTCAAACCAAGGAAATATCTCCTCTGCACTTTATTTGTGCCTCACATTTCCCTGGGCAGGAGCTCAGGCCTGGTCAGACTCTACTGTGAATTTCAATTAGGGTTTTTGTCGCTTTTCTTTTCTTTTCTTTTCTTTTCTGTTTTTGCCACACCGCGCAGCTTGCGGGATTTTAGTTCCCTGACCAGAGATTGAACCTGGGCCCTCGGCAGTGAAAGCTCGGTGTCCTAACCACTGGACCACCAGGGAATTCCGCCCCCCCCCCTTTTTTTTTTAGAGAAACCTTTTCTTTTTCTCCTTTTCATCTAAAGGAAACATTTGCAAGGCACATGCCAGCCAAATGTCTTTGTCAAATCTAGGTGTGAGTGAGCACTGGGTTCCTCCCTTTCTCCCTTCCCCGGACATGGGCTTGGCTTTCGGCTGGCCCCCAGGCCCGAGAGCAGGCACACAAATCACTGCTTCCCCCCCGAGTGGGCCTGAGCTCTAGGCACCCCAGCGAGGGGGCTCAGATGGCAAGATAAAACGAGGAGCTGGAGGAAACCTGTGAGTCTGGAAGAGCAGGTCTGAGTCTCCTTGTTTTCCAGGACAGGAAGAGATCAAATAAGAACCCAGGACAGCTTGCTCCCAGGCCGGCCTCTCTGGCAGTGCCCTAAGCCATGCTTTGAGCTGCCCCTGACCAGGGCGGCAGGAGCCCGGGAGAGGCATCAGGCCGGTACTGCCAGGGGCAATGGCAACTCGGGGAGGGCCCTAAAAGACGCTGGATGTTGGACCCCAGCAGCTAAAGGTTAACTGGAGAGCCTCCCTGAGATAAGGGGGCCCGAAGTTCACCACCACTCCTGTTCCCAAGGAAGATGACTCTCTTTACAGTTGGGTGTGTCCCTCCCATGGAGGATTCCCACTTTCAGGTCCAGCTGGGCTCCCCCATCATGGTAGCATGGTGCCTTGCATCTTCCACGTGTTTCTAGCTCACTGGATGATTTGGCCAGAGATGTGCAGTATCTTGTCCACGGTCAAACAGGAAGAAGGCGGAAGGGCTGAGATGCAAACCCAGATTATATTCCTCTGAAAGCTGCCCCCTGCTGCTACAATGGCATGTGAAGGGTGACCATAAGAAGGAACTTCCCAAGAGGGGAAGAATGCTCTTTTCTGCAAACGTGTGTCTAGCACACATGACAGGGTATGGCATTGGTCAAATCTCTTGTCGCATCCTTGGGTGCAGGAGAGTGGACTAAATTTCAGGGCAGCAGAGTCAGGGAATGTGCTCGGCCACTCCCGAAGAGCAGTGATTAAGGGGCCGGTGACAGTCCAGAGGGCAGCCTGTCTGGCCCAGGTTCCAGGGATGTCAGCAGATCTGGATGTCAATCAGACCCACAGAGGACATACAGCTGGGAGGGACAGTTCATAGGTCAAATGGCAAAATTGGTCAAAAACTGGATCTCAGAAACTCTTTAAAAGATGAAATGCAGGGGCTTCCCTCGTGGCGCGGTGGTTAAGAATCCGCCTGCCAATGCAGGGGACACGGGTTCGAGCCCTAGTCCGGGAAGATCCCACATGCCGTGGAGCAACTAAGCCCGTGTGCCACAACTACTGAGCCTGCGCTCTAGAGCCCGTGAGCCACAACTACTGAGCCTGTGCCCTAGAGCCCGTGAGCCACAACTACTGAGCCCGTGTGCCACAACTACTGAAGCCCGTGTGCCTAGAGCCCGTGCTCCACAACAAGAGAAGCCACCACAATGAGAAGCCTGCACACCACAACGAAGAGTAGCCCCTGCTTGCTGCAACCAGAGAAAAGCCTGCCTGCAGCAACGAAGACCCAATACAGCCAAAAATAAAAAAATTTTTTTAAAAAAAGATGAAATGCAGCTGGCCATAACAAGATGCAATCTGATAGGGATAGATCCAGAAAACCACCTCTCAACCTATGGGGTAGAGGCTTCATAAGCAGCACAGGTGAAAAGGATTTGGGGGTTTCAGTTGACTGTAAGCTTCGCCTGAGTTAAGGGCCTGGCCTGTTGCCGAGAAAGTTCTTAGGCTTAATCGGAGAAGGGTAGGCAACACCTGTGCTCTGGACCGCACACTTCAAGAGGGGCACTGGCAAACTGGAAAACATCCAAAGGGAAGTTGATGGACTTGAAACCAAGTTTTGAAGGATGGTTGAAGGATCCATGGACGGGCGGCATGACAGCAGGGAGCACGCAGGGTGGCAGCAGAGAATTTGCCAGCATCGGAAAGGTGGTCCCGTGGCTGAGGAAGCACCCCCGCCCCTCCTCTCTGAATGTCTCTGTAGAGGGTCTCTGCGCAGTACCACAGTGAGGGCTGTGTGCAAATGGCAGCTTGGATTGTTTGGGAGCAGATGGGCTTGGGGGGCAGGGAGGTCTTTGTGTTCAAGTTTGAGCAGGACAGCATGTCAGGGTTTGTACATGAAATAGAGTTGAGCCAGGTGAACTCTAATTCTGAAACTTTCTGGGAACCCTGGGAGGAGGAGGGCCCTCTGTGTCCCCCTGGGGTATGCATGGGTCCTTTGAGGACATGGCAAGGTTGACTGGAGGCTCATCTCCCCTCCATCCTATTGGAATGTTCTGCCAGTCCTGCCCCAGATTATGTGGCAGCTGTATTCATCTTTGAACCGCAGGTCACGCTCTCAGGACTGGATGTTAGACCGTGGAGGAGATTAACTTTGTGGAAGGAGAAGGGTAAATGATAAGGGGGTCCATGGTTCACTTTCCCTGACAGGAGATAAGACCCTTCACCTGATTGCATCCACTAGGGTAAAACTCTTTTGACCCTGAACTTGCAATGCTGCCCCTACCTGCCCTGAACCTTGACCTGCTCTCCCCACAAGCCCAGGGGCTGTGGTGCTCTAGAAGCAGTGAATGTCCTCACATTAGCTTCTATATGTGGGGTGATCTGAGAGTCAGCGGGCGTTCCAGCACAGAAGCAGGGAAATCTTCCCATCCTTGGCACCCAGTCTGCTATCCTAACCCTGACCATGTTTCCCTGTTACAGCAAGAAGCTTCGACCTGCAGAAGTCTGAGGCCATGCTCCGGAAGGTGAGACCCACTTGGCTCCGAAGCCCACTGTTGCCTCCATTCCTGCCCATCAGAATCACGCCGTGCTTGGACTTCTGTCCACCCCCTCCCACCCCGATCACCGCCTGTGGCTTATGTGACATATCTGAGTATTAGCCGACCCGTACTGCCTTATCCTCCAGGACAAAGTGCATTCCCTTCCCTGGAAACAGAGCTTTCATAGTTCTGGGCCAGCCAAGAATTATAATCTGTTCTGCTGAGACCTCTGAAACAGGCACTTGCTTCTTTTCCATTCCTGCTGGTTGCCTTCTCGTGACTTACCTTGGTCTGGTGGTCTGTTCGTGCTGTCACTCATTGCTAGATGCCTGTTAAGGACCACCCCCTCCCCGCCCCGCTTTTTTAAAGCCCTCGTGTGTTTGCAGCATGTGGAGGTCCGAAAGCAAAAGGACATTGACAACATCATGAGCTGGCAGCCTCCAGAGGTGAGAACAGATTATCCCGCCCCACACCACATGAGGTCTGTTAGACCCACGATCTGTATCCTGGGTCTATGGGACTGGGACCCTCAGAGGAAAGAACTGACAATGCCAAGTCATTGAATGAGTATCCATTGGCACCCAGGGGCGGATGAACCCAGAGGAAGGCCCTGGACACTGGGAAGGTGTGGCTGCCCGGGGCCTGCTGACCAGGCGCCCCCATCTCTGTCTGGGCCCAGGTGGTCCAACAGTATCTCTCAGGGGGCATGTGTGGCTACGACCTGGATGGCTGCCCCATCTGGTACGACATCATTGGACCTCTGGATGCCAAGGGTCTGCTCCTCTCAGCCACCAAACAGGACTTGGTCAAGACCAAGATGCGGGACTGCGAGCTGCTTCTGCGGGAGTGCGCCTGCCAGACCGAAAAGGTGAGGGAACCAGCATGGCTGAAGAGGAGTTACGCCTGGTGGAGGTGGTCACGCAGAAGTGTGGGTGTCACACGTGGCTTTAAGGGCAGCTTTAGGCCCCAACGTTTAGATTTCATAGACCAGTGAAATTGCAAAGTTTTAGGGACTGATCTATGTTACCGAATTTTTATTTTTCCAAGTAAGGACTTAGAAAACACTAACCAGCTATTATTGCCATAATTAACCTACCAAACATAGGGACGGCATTGTCTCAGAATAAAGGGCCGTCCTTTAATTGAGTAAAGTTTAGCTTCATAGAAAACATGCTTCATTATCATTACTTTTCTTCTGTTATCTGGGCACCAGAGGAATCCTTGTCAGGGACCACCCTATCCTTGGACAAGTATTTGGGTGCCACTGGTGTCACTGAGCTCAGATTCTGTGCTTTCCTAACTCTGAATTCAGACAAAGCTAAGGACAGCTGATTCTCTTACTGAAAAAAGACTGAAGAGCGAGGCGGAGCTGCCATGGTCCTCTCCCCTGCCCTCCTCCTCAGCAGTTGTAAAGATCCAGTGAGACCATGTGATACATTTAGGGACATTTCAACAGTGTCATCCACATTCACTGAGAACCTAGTGTGCTCAGAGGCCCTGTGGGGCTGGGCATGCAGAGAAGCGTTAGAGATGCACCTTAAGGGCTTAGGTTGGACAGAGAGCATCTGTGCCTGCGAGATGAGTGGCTGCACGGGGTGCAGAGGACGAGGGGGGCCACCGGGTCAAATTGCAGAACAGAAGGGACTTCAGATGTAATCTAAGTTCACCCAGTTGTTTACTGGATGAGAACACGGAGATCTAAATGGGAAGGGTGACTTGTCTAGGCCACAATTCCTGCCTGGGGTAATTATCTCGATTTGGAAAACCCTAGGTACGGCCCTGCCGGATCTGGTTGCAGTATGGGCACAGGGTACAATCAGCATTTTCCCTGAACCGGGGTGGGCTTCTGTGTGTGTGTTGTGTGTGGGGCAGCCTGATGTGCCTTTCTGTTCCTCTGTCCCCTGCAGACGGGGAACAAGATAGAGACCATCACCCTGATTTATGACTGTGAGGGGCTTGGTCTCAAACATCTCTGGAAGCCAGCTGTGGAGGCCTATGGAGAGGTGAAGGCCAGGGCTGGGGGGTGGTGGGAGGGTGAGAGGTGAGGGTGGGGGGGTGGGTTGGGAGGGTGGGTCCCTCTGCTAGGAGGCCCTGTGGGGTGGGGGAAGCCAGAGGAAGGAGGGCCTCCCTCCCTGGCACAGAGTTCTGAGCCCACTGGATTCTTTCCACAGTTTCTCTGCATGTTTGAGGAAAATTACCCTGAAACACTGAAGCGTCTTTTTGTTATTAAAGGTAAGTTGGCAACTACATGTGATGAAGCCCAATGGGAAAGAGGGGCCAAAAATATTACTGGGACAGATTAAGGACAGTGAAATAGAGTGAGCCGAAGTCGGGGTGGAGGGTGCCGTCTTAGGACCTGTTCAGAAGACCGACCCGTGATGTACGCAGACCGCTTTAGAATTCACAAAGCTTTTAGTATTCGTTACCTCCTTCGAGCCACCCAGCCCCGTGAGAAAGGAAGACCATCCCCCCATACAGACAGGAAAGCCGAGCCTCACATAGGGCTGCCTGTGCGGGCTCCACAGCACCAGGGAGTGCGTGGCCCGACACTGGGGGCTATGGTGGACACTGTTAGGGACAGAGTGGGGACTGCTCCCGGCCTCACATGGCCTGGTCTCTGTTCCAGCCCCCAAGCTGTTTCCTGTGGCCTATAACCTCATCAAACCCTTCCTGAGTGAGGACACTCGTAAGAAGATCATGGTCCTGGGGGGTGAGTAGCCCAGACTCTCGTCCACTCCGCGGCATGGCTGCAGTCCCGCTGGGGATGGCGTTAGAGGTGCGGCCAGAGCTGCCGGGGCGAAGGCTCCCTCTGCTGGCTTGGGAGCGGTGGGACCCAGGAGCAGGCTGGGCCCGAGCTAGGGGCTTCCTGTCTGTTTTCCTAATAACTCTTTCTCTCAGACACTCTGGAGAAATTCAAAGATGAATGGAATGCCAGTCCTTGTCCTCAATGAGCTTGCAGTGAAACAGGAGACCTTTAAGAGAAAGCTAGGACACAAACTAGAAAAGGCACTAGATGCGGCAGACAAGGGAGGTCACAGGAGCAGAGGTTGCTTTCAGTTGAGGGCAAGTACGCATGGCTTCATTGGATGGGTATCTGCTGTGTGCCCGGCCCTGGACTAGGTAGGTGTCAAGGCCACAAAGGTAAGACAGAGTCCCTTGAAGAGCTTGTGGCCTCTCGGAGAAGGGAGACACAACCAGATGTATATCAGCACAAGATGTTACATGTAAAAGAGAGGAGTTGAAAAGCCCACAGGAACACTGAGCAGGGGCGCTCACCCCGCCCAGCCTGGGGAGGGGGCGATGCCTCCCTCAGCTGCGAGCTATGGAATGAGTAGGGTAGCCAGGTGAAGCAAGGCAGGAAGCTGTGGGGCAGAAGGAAGAACACTGAGCAAAGACCTTACACACCATGGCACAGGCAGCTGAAGAGGGAGCACGGCAGGGTGTGCAAGAAATGATGTGGAAAGGGAGCCAGGTGCCAGGAGCTGGGTCGCAGAGAATCCAGGGCACTGTGTCGGGAAGCTGGGACACTACTCTACAGGCCACTGGGCACCAGAGAGGAGTTCCTGAGCCGGGGCAGGGGGTGGGGTACCAGGACCTGATTCTCAGGACAGACACCAGTTTGTACACCGCAGCCACAGCCCACGCACCAGGTGTTGCAAGCCTGAGCCAGGGCGGGGGCTGTAGGGGCGGAGAGGACACGGTGGATTTCAGACTTCCGTAGGAAGTGGAACAGCAGAACTCAGTTGACTGGATGTAGGAAGGGAGGAAGAGAAATCTAGAATGGCTCCCTGGTATCTGGCATGAGTGACAGCATTGCAGTCATTCTGATGCAGTTAGTTCCACTGGGGAATAATACAATCAGAAGGAAAGGCTTGAAGTTGAGTTCTAGGAGTCTGTGAGATGTACACATTTCGGGGATGCCTGGGCCTGAAGCTTAGCGGCAAACTCCAGTCTGGAGATTGGGAGTTTTAGATAGAGGCAGCACCTAAAACCTTGAGAGGAGGTAAGACTGCCCACAGAATGGAGGCTGAAGCCTGGGGAATATCCAGGCTCAAGGGCATGAAGAGAAAGAGGCGCCCACCAGGGAGTGGAGAAGCGATTGCGAGGTTGGCGGGGAAGCGGGCAGACGGACACTGGATAGGCAGGGCAGCAGAAGAACATCAGGGGACGAGGGGAAGCCAGCAAGGAAGACCCATGGGAATCAAGCCAGCCAGGGACAGGTAGGAGTCGAGTTTGGCTGGAGCGTGATATGGAGTGGTGGGAGAAAAGCCTAGAAAGGTAGATTGGGACTGGCTCGTGGATGGCTTAACGCCACCTGTGGAGTTGAACTGGGGGTAGGGAACTCTGAAGGTTTCTGAATGTTCACCTTCAGGCACCACATTGAAAGTGGAGGTTTTCCAAATGTGTGCTGAGCCTGGGTGTGGTGCAAAGCAGTCTGGAAAGCACAGGACTTCTGGGTGCTGGTCCTGGCTCTAGTGCAACAAATTCTGTCCTTGTAGCCTCAGTTCCTCTCTGTGAGATGGGAAGAATCCTCTTGGCCTTATTCCAACCCTCCAGCTGAACTGGGTGAAGAAACACAAAGTCTAAGGAAAAGGCTCTAATGATTTTTGGCTTTTCTGTGGCTGCCACCCACCATAAGCATGAGCCAGTTCGGTTTCCTGGCAGCGGGGCTGCAGAGGAGGTTCAGTCAGTTCCCCCACCCACACCTGAAACCCTTTCAACCAAACCCGTCTCGGGCTGGGCAGGTACAGGATCTTCAATAGAGGAGGGGAGAAATTCACCCTGGGCTGGTCACTGGTACTCAGCACAGATTAAAGTACCCTGGAGTTGCATGGTCTCAAGTCCCTAGAAATCTGAAGGCTGGGAGACCCTGGACCATCCCTGTGGGTTTACGGGCAGCACCAGCCACAGAGGACGCTCGGTGGTACCCTGTGACCTGGAGCTGCTCCCTATATCTGGTCTCTGTTGTCAGCACGGAAAGGTTTCCAGTATCAAAATATTGTCCTTGGCTGATACTTGTTTAGGAATCTGGCAGAGAAGTGGATCTCAGCCTTGGTTGCACTTGAGGCAAACTCTCCTAGTCAGGAAACGGCTTGGTTATTTAAAAAAAAAAAAAAAAAAAAAAGCGCCAAATCACTGGTAGCCAAACAGCCTACAAAACAAGAGCAGAAGTGAAACTGTGGCTGGGGTAAAGCCAAGGGAGCCCATGTAAGGGGTCAGTCTACAGTGATGCATTCATTCAATAAATCATGAGTGAGCACAGTAGTTGACAGCGGTCATGCCCTCACGCTCAGTCTAACTAGGGCAGATCACGTTGACTGCCTTCCTGCCTGCCACATGCGCTGTTCCCTCTGCGTGGAATGCCCTTCCCTCCTTTCTTTGTTCCCTCCTGCTTGCACTTCAAATATTTGTATCCACTTCCTGGGAGTGATAATACACTCTCATACAGGTAGGGCATTTTACAGTTTACAACAAACACCCTCTCAAGTACTTAGTTCACTTCACTCCCACCATAACCTTGCAGGGCAAGAGGAACTAGGCTCAGAATGAAGTGATTTGCCTCAGGTCGCTTCGCTGGCCAGAGGCAGTGGGGGAGAGGACCTCTGTCTCCTGCTTCCTGGTCCAGAACAGGGCAGTCATCTGGGTGACAGCTCCTCTTGAACCCCCTGCAGAGCTGTGTGCACGTCCTGTGCTCCCAATGCCCGTGTTTTGTGTGCGGGGGCAGACGGGTTTTTTCTGCCTCTTTTGTGTAGACTGCCAGGGCTGTGATGAAATCCTGCCTAGTGGTGATCCTTTTTTCTCCTTCCTTCCCTCTCCTGCCAGCAAACTGGAAGGAGGTTTTACTGAAATATGTCAGCCCTGACCAGCTGCCTGTGGAGTATGGGGGCACCATGACTGACCCTGATGGGGACCCCAAGTGTAAATCCAAGGTATGGGCTGCCAGGGGCCAGAGGTGACCAGGGACGCCTGGCTCAAATGCACATTTCCAGCTCACTCCGTGCTCTGCTTCTAGATCAACTACGGGGGTGACATCCCCAAGAAGTATTACGTGCGAGACCAGGTGAAACAGCAGTACGAACACAGTGTGCAGATTTCCCGGGGCTCCTCCCACCAAGTGGAGTATGAAATTCTCTTCCCAGGCTGCGTCCTCAGGTAGGGTTCTGGACCGTTCCAGGAGACCTGAGCCTTCTGGCCGTAGGTGCCGGGGGTGGGCTGGGGTGGGAGAAGCCCTGGTGGCAGGACCCCAGAGAGGGCACATGCAGACAGAATCATGTCTAAGTGGGTGGGTGTCCCCTGCAGGTGGCAGTTCATGTCGGATGGTTCGGACATCGGTTTTGGGATTTTCCTGAAGACCAGAATGGGGGAGCGGCAGAGGGCAGGGGAGATGACAGAGGTGCTGGCCAACCAGAGGTACAATGCCCACCTGGTCCCTGAGGATGGGACCCTCACCTGCAGCGATCCTGGCATCTGTAAGTCTCTCTGTCTTGGCTCGAAGCCCCTGCTCTAGCTGTCTGCCTGGGAGGTCCCTCTTTCTCCATGGATTTAAGTTCTCACACTGTTAGAACTAGAAGTGGAGCTCCATCAGTTTCAACCTCTCTTGCATAGGTGAGGAAACCTAGGCCTGGAGAGGTGAGATGACAGGCTCAAGGTGACCTGGTCCAGGTGTAACTGGGGCTGTGACTGCCATTAGACATTTCCTGGGGATGCGCCTTCCCCAGACATCAGAGAGGCAGAACGCGTTACGTAGGTGTAGGGATCACAGGGTGAGCAGAGTGCTGACAAACCTAGCCTTGACTCTGCTGAACTTCACTCATCTCCAGGTTGATCAAAAAATGGCCGCAGAACATGAACAGGAAGTTTACCCAAGGGGAATAAGAATGGCAAATAGGCATTTGAAAAGGTGTTTAACCTCACTTAGCTTTGCAATATCGATTATATTCCCTTTGACTCAGCAATTCTACCTCTGGAAATTTATCGTACAGAAATATTTACATAAAGACACAAAGATATAGGTACATGGATGTTCAGTTTGGGAAACTGACAATAAACTAAATGGCCTTAAGAAGGTCTTGTTAAATAAATTATGGTCCATCCATATAATGGAATACAATATACACATTAAAGAGAATAAACTGATATATAAGATGTCTGATACATGTTAAAAAAAATAAAGCATGAGACTTAGCATATATGGTTTATACTCACTTTGGCTAAAAAAGGTCAAAAGAATTCTGGGGTTGGCCGCTTTCACCTTCTGAGATGGCCCACACTCTGTCTGTGGCGTGTGTTTCTCCCAAGGCCTCTTGCCTTCTGAGATGGCCCACACTCCGTCTGTGGAGTATGTTTCTCTAAATAAATTCACTCCTTACCTATCAAAAAAAAAAAAAAAGAAAAAAGAATTCTGGGGACTCTGCTAACGCTAATGGTGGTTATCTCTGGGGTGGTAGGAAGCTTATAGAGGGCTTTCGTTTCTTTATACTGGCCCTGCAAATACAGTTTATGTTACAAAGAACATGTACTACACTTATAAGCAGAAAAATCACATACACACACACACACACACACACAAAACCCCCATCAAATCTCCAGTTTCCTCTCTGTCTGAGCCAAGGGGCCAGGCATGGAAAATCAGTGACAGGAAGGGCTTTGTCATCAAGCTGAGATGGACTTGACCACTGACTAGTCCTTAGGCAAGTGACTTGGCCTCCCTGAGCTTCAGTTTCCTGATTGCTACAATGGGGATCAAATTCTCTACCTCATAGGGACACCTGATGATGAAATGCGATCAGGTCTGTGCAGCACTTAGCGTAATGCCTGCCATGCAGCACTCAGCGCACTGTGGCCACCATTATTATCATTAGGGCAAAACCTGGGGGAGAAGGGCCACTGGGGAGATAGTGCCAGAGATGGGAGAAGCCCTGTGCCCTATTTTTATGGCAGCACTGCCAGAAGTCTGAACTAGCCCCACAGATGTCTTGGCCTCTGTACTTGTCCACACCATTGCCCCAACCTCAGATCCTGTGTCCTCCCCCACAGCCCAAGCAAACTCAGTCTCCACCGCCCCCTCCTCACATATACTCTGTGGTCTGGCTCCCCAGGGAGGAAAAGTATTCTTGTTAGCGAGCTGCTGGGTCCTGAGGGAGAAGGTGGTATACCGTGTGCTTCATCAAGAACAAGGCTTAACACCAGCCCAGACACTGTCATCCTCAGAGCATAAAGCATTTTGTACATATAAGCTTGAATTTCTCCTTTAAAGGACAGGGAAGCTGAGGTATAGAGAGGGGATGTTATCTCTCCCACAGTGTAGCCTGCATAGACACCAAGAAACCGAGACAGGAGAGAATCCTAGGGTCCCGGTGCAGGATCTCGTGACCATAGACTACCCTAGAGATGATCATGTGACAGAGGAGAGAGTGGGGTCCCAGACCTGGGAAGTAATTTACCCAAACTCAGTAGCAGAGCCCAAACCGTTTTCCAGCACTGTCCACTACCTCTCTGTAGTACCATGAACCCTTTAACATAATCAGGCTTAGGTTTGCAAATCCCAAATTATAGTTCCCCTTGGATACATTCCCAGATGGAATGTTTATCTGCCTGTGGGGCCTTGACTGGTAGCTGCTTATTGCCCATTCTCAGGAGGTGAAAAGGCCACAGCATCCATGCCCCCTGCCCAGGTATAAAGACAACCAGGTGGGGTCGGGTGTTGCCTGGGCCATGGCTCAGGTTAGAGCTGAGCCCAGTGAGAACCCAGTGTTAGGTTATAAGCTCACCTGCTGGACGGTGATGCACCTGGAGAACCAGGCGACCCCCTGCAAAGTGGGACATAATCACCCAGTGGAGAAATTAAAACTCTGTGCCAGCTTCCAATGCTGAGAGCACATTAACCCTCCCTGGGCTGCTCTGGTTCTTTCCCAAGCATACTCAGTTACTGAAAACCAAAGTTTGAACTGATTCCACTTTTTTTTCTCCCAACTAATATTTCCTGAGGTCCTGAGTGTAGAGTACTCTTCTAGGAAAGAAAAAGATTCAGAAAAAAAGATCTGGAGCGTGCAATGTGGTCTAGAAGAGCTGAAGCACTGTAGGAAGGTTAAACAGCCCCTCTAGGCACCAGAAGACCCGGTTTCTGAGTCCAGCTTTGCCAGTAACTCTCCAAGTGTCTCTAATTAGATTTTGCTCTCTTTTTCCTTAAAATGAGGGGAGTAGGCTAGAGCAGATCTTAATCTGGGGTCTATGACTCCCCAGAGCAGTGATTCTAAATCTTTAAAGACCAAGCACCTCCCTTTTATAATAAGTGGTGTCTAATGTCCCCTTTACGACTCTGAAATGAAATTCATAGATATTATAACCACCTACACACATAATTAAAAAGTCAATATACTCTCCTATCTGGAATATAAAAGAGAAATAAAAGGACACTAAGAATATATATGTTTTCTCAATACATAAATGAGAAGGCACAGTTACCCACAGCTCCTCCTCTCTTCAGAATGGTAACTTTCCCATTGGAAACCACTGCCTCAGAGGGTCCATGATGGGCTCCATGGGATCTGAAATTGTATGCTTTCATCAGATTCTCAGGGAGGTCTGTTCCCCAACAGAAGTGAAGGAGCCCTAGCCTGGAGGATCTCTGGGGCCTCTACAAGTCTATGAGTACATGATTAGTGTCAAAATGAACCACTTCCCTCGGGCCTGGGCATCACAACAGCCCCTTCCTTGTTTCTGAGGGCAGAACGTCATGCTAGGCAGAGTCATCTCAATCCTGATGCTTGGTCCAAGGAGCTCAAAGACTTCTTCTCTAGCATGACTGATCTGGTTGCTAAGGCTCTGTCATCCAGGTCAGAGAGGAAGCTTCCCTCTTTCCAGAGGCACCATTGGTCCTGAAAGACCTCTGGCTCAGAGAGAAAATCAATGACTATTACTCACTTCACACCGTGAAGAAAAGGGTGAGTGGTGTGTCTACCCTCAGTCTAAAACTATGCATTTTATCCAGGGGCAGAAAAGGGGAAAGGTTAAATCTCAGGATTAAATGCACAGGGTTTGTTTGGCTGGGAAAAGTTAGAGAAGACCAGGATAGGGAAGGGGCAGAGCTAGTGTTTTTGTCTTCCCACTCTGTTCTTTGGAAGGGGTGTTTGACTGGAATGGAAAAACTTCTCAAAAAAAGAAGGGTTAGATTAAAAGCAGTCTGTTCCTTGGCCAAGGGTTGGAAGCCTTTTCTGCCAACTGCATGCCCATTTTCTCTCCCCAGAGGAAACCACTAACAGATCTTGTGTATTATCCTACCAAATATTTTCCATCCCTTTAGAAGCATTATGTGTTTCCATAATATACAGGACATGTGCCCACCCATATACATTCATAAGAATTATATCTGTTATTCAGTGTATATTTGAAGGAATTTTGAAATTGTAAAACTTGTCAGTGTAGGTAGACCAAGTAACAAAGCCAAAAAAAATTTTTTTTACATATATTAACAAAAATGTTAGAAATGGTTTACAAATTGTTCTGCAACTTGCTTTTTTTAGCCTAAGGATATACTGTCACTAGTTTCCCCAGTTACTTCTATGAAGCTCACCTCTTTCTTTTTATACAGAATAGTATTTCGATAAAAACTTTTAAAGCAATTCTTCTTTGAACATTTTAGTTTTCCTCATCTTTTATTACTACAAATAGGGGTGCATTGAGCATCTTTGTCCATTTATCTTTCTGTGGGATAAGTTTCTGGTTCAAAAGTTTGCATATTTTACCTTTTGTCAGAAACTGAACAGGATTAGGCTTTCTAGGGCCCAAGTCAGGCAGCAAGGCAGGCCAGAGGGAAATTCCAGCTCCAACCCTTCCTCACTGTGTGACACAGTGACTTTCTTTTTATATAACACAATACTAATGCTGAACTCAAGAGTTATTGTGAATAATATATATAGATTGCCATCCCAGTATTGAGTCACATAAATAGCCATTGTTACCATTACTATTATTATTATTATTATAACTACTGCTGCAACTAATTCTACTCCCTCCTTTCAAGACCCAGTTCAAGCTCTAACTCCTTTAAAAAGCCTTTCATATGATTTCAGTCTACAGGGCCCCCTCCTTCCAAGCTGTTACAGACGTGACTGTCTCTGCCACTCATCTGGCACTTGGCATGTTCTGTCTTATATATTTTTCTCTTCATGAACATCTTGTAACCCAGCTAGACTAGGTTTCAGGTGAAGGACCATTGCTTATGCTACCTTCAGCCTCATTACCTACCACACTGCCTTGCTCAGTCAACCAAAATCACTGTCTCTAAGCTCTTTGTAAGAATTGCCTGAATGTCTGTTTTTTTCCCTCCCCTCAGATGTCCTGCGGTTTGACAACACCTACAGCTTCATTCATGCAAAGAAGGTCAGTTTCACCGTGGAGGTCCTGCTTCCAGACAAAGCCTCAGAAGAGAAGATGAAACAGCTGGGGGCAGTCACCCCAAAGTAATGCCTCCTCCCACAGCAGGCCTGGCTCCCTCAGCGTCTCCCTGTCAGTTTCTATCCCTTGTAGCAGTCATTTTCCCAGCACTCTGACGCCCAAAGAAACTGGGCTAGAAGAAAGACCTCGGGGCTGGATCTGGGGAGCCTTCATTTCAGAATTAGGAAGAGGGAGACTAGCTGGAGTGGGCCTCCTTGCCTCTCAAATTACTAAGGAGTCCCCAGGGGCTGGGCACCGTGACAGCATCTGTCTTATAAGCTGTGCCAACTTCACCTGTCCAGTGACAGATGAGACAGGAAGAGGGGTACCATGGGGTGGCAGGGAGGAAATTAGGAAAAAGGGGAGAGATTGAGACCTAACACTTCAGGGAAGCCAGCTGCAGGGGAGGAACTTGCTCCCAAATGAACATGTAAGTCTAGATCATAATGAGGACTAGCAAGGTAGCCGGTTGCTAGAGTTACGGTGGGGGTCTGAGGCTCTTCTGAACTTTCTACTGAGGCTAGGATCTTTTGGCTTTTCCCAGGTCTCGGGAGGGGGCCCGAGTCAGCATAGGTCTTCCCTTTCAAGGGTAGACAGGCAGGCCTCTCCCTCACCTCGAGGAATCCAGCAGTTCCTGGGTCCCACTGTCTGCCTCTTTAATTACTAATGATTGTCAGTGACTCAGAGCTTCCTGGGACAGTGAGCTTTGGTACCCAGCCACTGTCCTTCAGTGCAAACAAAGCACAGGGAAGTTACCTCCAGGGATCCCAGCTCCGTGAAGGGCCAGGGAGGCTGGCGGTGGGTGTGAGTCCTGAAGCTTCCACTCCTCAGAAACCCAGGCCCTGACCCATCCTGGGGAGATGGTCTGGCCAAGCTGAGGTAGCAGGAGTCAGGGGCAAGGCTGGCACTGACAGGAGGCCCCGAGGCCGCATGGGTCCCAGCCACACCCCTCAGGAGGATATCCTGACTTTGGTTTACAGCGCTATGTTAGGAAAAGTAACCAATGAATAAAGAACGTTCAGCGCGCAGGGCGTGGAAGTCAGTGCCCTCCGCCTCGCTTCTCACAGTTCCTCACACTCGCAAACTTCCGCCGCGGGGTGCCAGCTTCTCCCCTTCAATAAGCGGAGCGCATGCGCAGAAGCCATCTGCTAGTCTCCTTCCGTGCGCTGACGGCGTCCCGACGGCCTGCTCGCCCCCTGATTGGCCCAGCCGGTGGGCTGTCTTCCGCCATCTTTGCTAAGGGCACTAAGGGTGCACCTGACCACCTTCACGACCAGGACGGAGGCCCCGCCCAACTCGTGCTTCTCAGAGCGCGCCAAGTAGTGCGGGTCTGGCAAGCGCGCGCGGCGCCTGCGGTGGGCCTGGATTGGGAGGGTCACGGAGAAGCGACGATCACGTGGCTTTAGGGACCGTCTCCTAATTCCGCGCAGGCACTGCCAGTGTTTCCGGGGTTGAGGATCAGTTTGAGTCGCGATCCCAGCTTCCTGCGAGATCACAGCTGACCTGGCTGCCCTACATGATCCTACAATGAGGAAGACTCCCAGGGCTGAAACCAGGGACCTCAACAGGGAGGCTGTGACCTTTATTTGATGATAATAAAGCTAATTCTTTAATGAGCGCCTCCTGGGTACTAGGCAACAGCCCTGTGTTTATCGCCTTATTGCAAGGATTCAAGGAAATAATACATTCAGAGCGCTTAGAAAGCCTGGTACAAGTGTACGCTCAGTAAATTTTGGCTACTCTTATTTCTTACAGACGTGACTGACAGTTCATAGGCGGCACAACTGGCATTTGAACCCAGGACTGCCTGTCTTTAAAGGCTGGGTCTTTGCTCGCTGGTACCCCCAAAGGATTCATAGGGCTTTAGTGAAGCGCACTTATTCCTCACATGGGTAAACTGAGGTGCAGCAGGGGAAGAGTTTCCT
>NW_021145927.1:42876-50000 GCF_002837175.3 Physeter macrocephalus | reverse complement strand
ACAGATTCAATGCAGTACCAATCAAAATGCCAATAGGCCTTTTTTGTACACGTTCATAAGCTGATTCTCAATGTTAGGTGGAAATGCGAATGTCAGCATAGCCAGAGCTGTTTTCAAAGAACAGAGTTGGCCATACACCACCCACTTTCCACATGTTAGTCTACAAAGTGCCCCAGAGTGAGAACACAAACACAGATTAGTGGGTTAGGGATGAGAAAATAGACCCAGAAGCATATGGCCGATTGATTTCAGACAACACAACTCAATGGGAAAAGGAGAGATTTCAAAGCTGCTGTGTACCTGGATACCTTACACTACATGCAGAAACTTACATGAAATGGATCAGAAGTTTAAATGCAAAAGTGAAAATCAGGAAGCTTTTAGAAAGAAAAGAGCAGATAACCCTGAGAGCTTGGGATAGGCACATATTTCGTAGATGGGATGTAATAAATAAGAACCATAAAAGAATAAAATTGAAAGAGTCAAAAAACTAACAGCTTTTGCTTTCAAAACACATGTTAAACAAATGACAAAACGGGCCACAGACTGAAGAGAAATATGTGAAAGCATGTGTCTCATAAAGGAGGTGCATCCAGATTCTACATAAAGAGCCCTTACAACTCAATAACAGAGAAATACCCAGTTTTCAAAATGGGCAGAAGATATGGACAGACGGTGCACAACGGCTGAGAAGTCATGAAAAGATGCTCGCCATCACCAGAAAACAGGGGAATGCAGATAAAACCATGACACACAACACGCCCGCCGGGACGGCTGAAGTAGGAGTCTAAGGACAGCCAGTGCCGGGGAGGCGTGCACGAGGACCCGCACGCACGGCTGGGGAAACGGGACGTGACACCTGCCTCAGAACAGTGTAGGGTCTTTGGAGGCTTTTCATTTTTTTTGTTTTTTAAGTTAAACACACACACAGCGCACAGCCCAGCAATTCCACTCCTGGGTCATTCATCCAAGAGGGATGCAAACACCTGTCCACACGCGGTTCTCAGCAGCCTCCCTCATGAGAAGCACACGCAGAAACAGCTCGAGTGGCCCCCAGTGCTGAAGTGACAATCAGGCTGTGGTCCATCCACGCAACGGGATCCTACTCGGCAGGGAGAGGGAAGCAGGGCCCGCCGTGCAAGCGGGGCGCAGCACCTCACACAGATCCTGGGTCCTGGGAGCGGGAGTGGCTGCCTGGGGCGAGGGGCACGGGGCACTGGGGGCGGGAAGCGCTCTGCTCCTTGGCATGTTCACACCTGAGTGTGACGACCGTCCCGCACACCTAGAGGCACCATTTGCTGTATGTAAACTAACCCCCCACAAACTGGACTTTTCAAAAATCAAGGGTTAAGAACAAGCTCCCCCCCCCCATTTCCCTGACTGTTGGAAGCCCACCTGGAGCCTCTGTGCCACGACAGGGTCATGGAACAACACCAAGACAGCGCTGCAGGGCAGTGCTGCGCCCAGGAAGCTGACTGCATCTCTTCTGAGCTGTTTTGTAATTTTGTGCTTCTGCCTTGAAAAAGTACACGGGGGATTTGCCCCCGTCCCAAGCTTAACCGTGTAAAACATCCTCTTCCCCCTCCCAAACCAAAACCTACGAATTGGGACTTTTTAACAACAACCCCTGGCTGGTGGGAGAAAAAACAAACCACCTGGAAATGTAGGGTTGTTTCTATGGAAAACACCAATAATAAAAAAACAATGGCCCTACATGGGAGTAATAGATGATTATGGGTATTGTTGGTTCTGGTATAAGGATAAATTAATCATACAGAGTCAACTGCCAACATTGGAATTGTTGACTCGTCCATTCAAACACGGCATCATGCCCAAGAGAAACACAGTGATAGATTAAATTGTGAAAAATATTGTAGATGATTTAGGGGATACATTGTTAAGACTCGTCCATGCGGACCTCTGGGACACATAAGAAAGTTTAGGAAACTTTCTCCTTCATAGTTTCTTTTAATGGCTTGTTACATATTAGCTTGGCTTTGTTATTAGTATCGATTGAATCTACTCTAAGAAAAAACAATGATGTTTTGAGAACCTTTAGAAATATTTTAAAAGTACATATAGAAATATTAGGTACAATCTATTATGAATATTTTCTGGGGTTTTAGCTAAGCACCTGATGATGTAATCACTTAGGGTATATAAATCTGACTGTGAGAAAATAAAATAGGAGACCATGCTTGCACATACACAGTGTTATTGATTTATTTAACTTCTCCTCGCCGACGCTGTCCATCCCTCGGGTATTCCTGGACCTGCAGGAGCTGGACTCCCGCACCTGACACCTCTGCTTCCACACTCAGGGAGGGGCTCAGCCGCTGCCGGGCTGGGGGGTCAGCCCGCACGCGCACCCCTCAGCAAACCCACCGTGGAGGTCTCAGTGTGTCCAGGCACACGGGACGCCGCAGGCGGCAGAGAGATAAAACAGAGCCCTCGGCTTCCGATGGCGATGGGAAATGGGGAGAGGAGGCACAGCAGCGAAGGGGGACGGACCAGTGCCCAGTGTGGGGGCAGAACAGTGCCCCCAAACATTCATGTTCACTGGAGCCTCGGAACAGGACCGTATTAGGAAACAGGGTCTCTGCAGATGTGATAAAGTCAAAGATCTGAGATGAGGTCCTCCTGGAGGAGGGTGGCCCTACATCCAATGACAGGGTCCTTCTAAGACACAGAAGAGGAGACCCAGACACAGAGGAGAAGCCCCGGGAAGACAGAGGCAGAGACGGGAGGGAGGCGGCCCCGAGCCCATGGACGCCCGGAGCCCCCAGAAGCTGGAAGAGGCGGGAAGGACCCTCCCCTGGAGCCTCCGGAGGGAGCGCGGCCCTGGGACACCTTGACCTCGGACGTCTGGTCCCCAGGGTGGGGGAGGGTGGATTGTTGCCTGTCACTCCCAAGACTCTGAGGTGCCCTGGGCTCTGCGTGGACGGTCAGGACTCAGCCTCCTCCCCACCGCTCCCATGGGTCAGGGCCTCACGTGAGTCTTACTCGCTTCCTATTAGTTCTTAAAGAAAAAAAGGTTCAGAACTTTTCTCACAGCACTTTACGTATGAACGTTTTTCTGAAATTAATTATCCATTTCTTGGGGCAAAAGAGCTCTTAGCATTTTGTCCGAATGACAAACATCCTTTAGGGTTACTCGCTTCTCGAAATCCAAGTGAAGCACGCCATAAATTCCAAATACACTGAGACGTGTTTAAAGTCACCTTCAAGTACCAGGCAAGGTCTGTCATCACTTTTTGAAAACTCTTGGGACAACTAAGAGAAAGTCATTCTGTTTTCCCTCAAAACCGGTTTCTCGTGCTGACTTGCTCTATCTGGTCATGGAAACCACAGACCAGAAGAGGGGTCTTCAGTCTCACCCCACCTCCGTCAGCACTTCCTTTCATTCACCCGCTTTCCATCCTGGCCACGCCCCCAGGACACGCCCCACCCCTCCAGGCAGAAGCTCATCTCTCTGCGGCCCCATGCAGCGCAGGGCAATGCAATAACGTCGTCCTGGGGAAACACCACTCCCGCCATGTCGCTGCCCTCGGGAAGCCCAGCGGCCGGCCACAGAGGCTGAGAGCTTACCCAGCCCTGAGCTCTGCTTCTGGCTCAATCCCAATCCGGCTGGCGCGGCCCAGACGCAGCAGCCCGCCATGCGGCGGCTCTGAGCATAAACAGCTGGTCCTCACACTTGGAACATAGCCCCCCCCCCCCACGTCCCCTTCCCCCGGCCCCATGCAGCGCAGGGCAATGCAATAACGTCGTCCTGGGGAAACACCACTCCCGCCATGTCGCTGCCCTCGGGAAGCCCAGCGGCCGGCCACAGAGGCTGAGAGCTTACCCAGCCCTGAGCTCTGCTTCTGGCTCAATCCCAATCCGGCTGGCGCGGCCCAGACGCAGCAGCCCGCCATGCGGCGGCTCTGAGCATAAACAGCTGGTCCTCACACTTGGAACATAGCCCCCCCCCCCACGTCCCCTTCCCCCCGCCCCAGGCGCCCTCCCCGAATTCAGGGCACCCCCTAGTCCCACAGCTCACTTCCTCCACGCCCCATCCCTCCAGAGGGAGAGGAATGGCCGCTCCCCGCTGTGAACACCTACGGAACTTAACTTCCACTGGTCTGTGACTTCCTACCTGCTGCGCAGAAACACATTCTCTTCACATGCATCCAAGTCACCCTCCTTGCACGAGCTGACCTTTTGTAGACATTTCCAGACCTAAGGGGACTCACACCAAGTCATGGGGTCACGAAACACAAGAATTCATCTTCCAGCGGTGTCCGCCAGGCTGTGTCACCGGAGCACACTTAGTGACAAAGTGGGGAGCTCCCCACAGAAGGCCTGAGGGATCCCAGGGAGGAAGAGTGCCTGGGGGGAACGGGCGGGGGGCTGTCACTGCTAGAGTGATCTTGCTGAGCCCTGGCCCTCCTCACGTACCCACCTCCTCAGTTCAATGGGGGCTCAGGCAGGCCTTCTGGAGCACTGTGGTCCTGCAGGTCAGTGGTGGCACTGCAGACGGTCAGACTCAGGGATGGGTCCCAGGACACACGTTCCTGCAGATCCAGATAAGCCTCCTTCGGGGCGTTTCTACAGGGTCTCCCAAGCTGCCTCTGGGTCTACCTCCCATCCTCCTTGGAGGTTCACTTTCTGGAAAATATCCTTGATCCGTGAGAACATGTCAGACACCCTCCAATCACTTGGAACCAGACGAGTTCCTTCTGGACTGACATCCACCTCTCACTCTCCCCTTCGTGGCTGGGAAACCAGCAGACTCAGTGATGGGGGAAGTCCCTCCTCCTGATATGCTCAGTGCTGCTGATGGGATGGATGCGGGCTCAACCGAAAAAACTTAAATGTTATCAGCAAGTCCCAATGGAACGGTCACACTCCTTCAGACTTAGGCGTATGCTAGGGGTACGATATGCACCAACCATACGTTTTCCCATAACACCTGGAGACGCTTTATTACTTTTAACCGACACAATATTAAATATCAAAAAGCACCTTTTTAAAAAAAATTAAATATACTGCTGTCCAGCTGTCCTTATTGTAGATAAATGAGGCATAAAACCTCTAGGTTCAAAAACTAGGCAGAATAGAAGCTGAGCCATGGATAACTAAAACCAACCGGAAACAAACTCCAGAAAGACGACCAACTTGGGAATCTGTCAAAGACAACATTTTTCTGTGTGCGAGACTTTCTTGGCAGGGGGAAGAGACTAGACGTGCAAGTGCTTTCACACCTGACATTCCTCCAGCATCTTCGACCACCCTCAGCTACACGTCGGTAGGCGACCCGAGTTACCTCCGCAGGCGTTAGGAGAGAGAAGAGTAACTTACTACTCTCGTCCCTGTGGATCGACGAGGCCCTCGAACAGGTGGTCCACTCCGGGCACTAGAGGCGGCTCCCAGGGGGAGCGCGGTGGACGGGCTGGGCACCCCTGGGCTATCCAACCCGCGCGGCCTGCAGGCGAGGGCCGGGGCTGCGAACGGGGGCCCGGGCTGCCCTGCGTCTCCCCCGACCCCCTCGGGCCCCCCGGGCATCTTGATCCTCTGCAAGCAGTCTTGCAGCATTGCCTGCGTGCTGGACTCGCTGAGCCAGCACAGGAAGAGCTCGTCCACCTTCATCTTCAGGACGGGCTGCAGGACTTTGCCGGGCGGCATCTCCGGGGCTCGGACCCTCCTTCCAAGGGGACCCCTTCCTCCTGCACAGGTGCCTGGAGCCGGGACCGAAGTCCGGCCTGAATGGACCTCCGCGTAGTAGGCAACGGCCGCCAGAGGGAACGAGACCCACGGGGGTCCCGGACCCGTGGTCCCGGGTGAAGGCGGCCGGCCCGGCGGGCGTGGCGGGCCCGGGGTCCGCTGAGGAGGAAACGGCCCGGCGGGCGTGGCGGGCTCGGTGTGCGGGGTGGCGTACGGCCCGGCGGGCGTCGCGGGCCAGGGGTCATAGGTCAAGGGTATGGCGGCGCCCCGCCCAGGGGCTGCGCGGACTCGGGGGCCCGGCGGAGGGCCGGACCGCGGCGGGGCCCGCCCAGCTCAGGGCAGCTTCAAAACGGGCGCGTCGGCTGCGCTCCCAAAGAAGGTCGCCTATGTCGTGCGTCACCGTGACGCGTGGCGTCATCACGGCGCCGCCCGTCGGCGCCCACGACTCCAACCGCGGCTGTGCCGGGGCGCTTCGGTGGGCTGGAGGGCGCTCAGGAGCTGGAGTGGGGACGGGGGCGGGGGATGGCGGGCACCCCACCCCATGTCTTTCAGCTTTTAGGCTTTCTTGGGGTGCGGCCCGCACCAGCGACGTGCCCTTATGTCCGTGGAAGTGTAAGCATGCGCGATGGGATCTCGCCGGGATGGGCGGGGTTAGTTGGCCGGTCGGATGGGCATGCGCAATGCATGCCTGTAGTGGCGCCGCTCGGGAGGCCTGTCTGTCGAGCGTGAGCAGTGCGTGCCCGCCGGGAGCTAGTCGGAGGCCGGGCATTGTGCGCGGAGAGGGCGTGGTACAGGGGAGGAGCATGCGCATTGCGTGCCCGCCCACCGCGGGAGCGAGCACGCGCGCTGCGGGAGCGAGCAGGAGGCTGGCGTGGCGGCGGTTGCGGGGAAATGTAGTTTTTAGATAAAACGGGCCCCTTCAGACCGCAACGGTCGCGGTTACGTTAAATTTGTTAAATGATAGTGACGGGTTGGAGGCGCGCAGCTGCTTTAAAGCTGACCTTTCAGGCTGAGAATGAACTGCTTTTGTAATTGCAAAAATAATAAATGTATTTTGATGGAAGTGGAAGTAATTACTTAAATGACTTTGGCCCCCTGACTAGCTTATTTCAGTTCATCCTTTTAATAGTGTCGATAAATCATCCACACAGCACACATGCACCTCTTTTTTTTTAATGCCTTGATTTTTTTTTTCTTTTCTAAGTGTTGTTTTTTTTTTTTCTCTTAACATTATTTTATGAGTTTTCACTTGGGTTTGCTCTTTTAGGAGGTAATTTGGAAGTCTTATGAGCTGGGCTCTCCTATTTCCCAGGAGTATATATATAGCTAGACTCACTAAATAACTCTTTTTTTTGTTGTTTTTCTTTTGTGGTACGCGGGCCTCTCACTGTTGTGGCCTCTCCTGTTGCGGAGCACAGGCT
>NW_021145927.1:0-42775 GCF_002837175.3 Physeter macrocephalus | reverse complement strand
TTTTTTTTTTGCGGTACGCGGGCCTCTCACTGTTGTGGCCTCTCCCGTTGCGGAGCACAGGCTCCGGACGCGCAGGCTCAGCGGCCACGGCTCACGGGCCCAGCCGCTCCGCGGCACGTGGGATCCTCCCGGACCGGGGCACGAACCCGTGTCCCCTGCATCGGCAGGCGGACTCTCAACCACTGCGCCACCAGAGAAGGCCAATAACTCTTAAACTGTGGTTTTATTTTGTGCCTACAATGATTTCAAGCTTCGTTTGTGTTTGTTGACTGAAGAAAAATGCACAGCCTAAGAGTTGAGAATTATGTTTTATTCCGGGGATTAAGCCAGGGAGGTAGCCTCTCAGATGGCTCTGAGGGACTTCTTCCAAGAGGTCAGGGAGGAGCCAGGGTACAGAGGCCTTTTTTGCAACAAAAAATAAGGTAGTTGGAAGGTTATTATTAATGAAAGAAAAACAGACATCTCAAGTTAATGAATTTAGCACTTTTCTTTGGATGGGAAGATGCTAAAGATAGGAGATCACTCTTTTGATATGCACCGTAGCTATCTGGGACCAGTATCCTGCTTTTCGCCATCCTGAGTCCCCCCAGGGTACACAGTCCAGGGTGCCTGCAATGGCTGAGGGCTTGATGGATGCAATATCCTTTGTTTACTGATATGGCTTGAAGATAAAAATCCGAGTATCCTGGGTCAGGACAGGGCCATAACGCAGGAATTCTGTGCGGTTATTTCTATCCATTGGGAAGCTAATGCTTGTGTGCGCAGGCTGTCATTTCTGGAGAGAAGTAAATATTAATACACGTCTCTCAGTTTATCACATACAGACATCTTGTCCGAGAACAAATGTGCTTTCACTCGGGGTCTGTAAACGAGCTGCCATTCATCCACGTGGTTTTGGGGGGGAAATGGTCTTTTTGAGTCCCTGCACAAGACGGCTTTATACCCCGGGGCTCGGCGGGGCCTAAGGAAAGGTCTGTGCGTCTGCCAACGGGACAGCAACAAACTCCTGGAAGGAAACAGAACCTCCTTCAGTCTGTGCGGTGGATCCTGCCGCAGGGGACAGAGAGGTGCTGTGTGGCCCGAGGCCGGCGGGGCAGAGGCCGGAGGGGCCTGGGATGTGCACCGCTCACCCCTGAACAGAGGCAGGACTCTGCTGATGGCGGGAATGGAAGCGCTGCTGGCCGCATCCGCCTTCCAGGGGTGGCGCGGGTCTCAGGACGGTGTGGGGGGTGGGGTGGGCGGAGAGCGTGCTCGAGGAGAGGAAGAGCCCAGAGGGCCCCCTGTGGGAGGGCATGCACTGCGCATGCTCCCCATGTGGGAGGGCGGAGCTTATCCAGGGGAGTGGGAGGGAGGGCAGTCCTTCCTTCGTCCACGGGAGCCCAGGTCCCTTCTGTGGCCATCAACTCGAAGCCGGTGGGACGCCCCAGCTTCAGCCCCAGGTGGAGCTGCTCGGAAAGGCATGGGCTCAGAACATGCTGTGGCTCTGAGTCACACCCGCCTGTCACCAGAGCCCAGGTCGGGTGGCTGATTGCACACTCAGGCGTGAGGCATGAAGACGCCCTGGACAGAGTGTCCTATGTGGTCAGTCTCACTGGTCCTGGGCTGACCCTGAGCTCCAAATATACGTGTCCTGTGCAGCTAGAGGTCGGAGTGATCAAGTTGAGATCTGCCACGGCTGTTCCACCTGAGTTTCTTCTTTCTTCCCTCCTTCCTTTCTTTCTCTCCTTCCCTCTTCCTCCCTCCCTCCCTCCCTCCCTCTCTTTCTTTCTTTTCTTTTTTTTTGGTCTTTGTCTTTCTGCTGAAAACGGACTCCTGAACAGCCACGAGGGTGCATGTGTTTGATTTCAAGTGACTTCCTCTCAAAGTACTTAATGGGGAGTTCCATCAAGCACAGTGTGGAGGCTCCTTTCTGACTGGCGTGTCTTTTCCATCTCTGTCTTTTCCCTTCCTTGTCTTTATTTGCTTTGCTTTGCTTTATTCCCGACTGCTTTCCTTTTCAGTCTTGGCTTCTTGCTGGATAAGACTTCCTTTCAGACAATGTGAAAGTGGAGGAAGTGGCTGGTGCATCCCAACACTGGGGCGCAGCCCCGGCAGACGCATCCCGTTACGGGAATACCGCACATTCCCTGATTGTCGAGGGAACATTTCCTTCCTGTGAACCTCGCTCACCCCTGCACCCTCTAACTTGTGGGACTCAGACAAACCCCGGACCCAGTGCCCCCGAGTTTCCCTCCATTGAAAGCAAAGTGGTTTCGGGGAAAGGTTTCCAGACACAGAACCAGGATCACATGGCCTTTGAACATTTTTTCAGCATTCCTATGTGCTAAGGTTTTCCTGCAGCCAGGACAAAAAGGAGGGGGAAATCCATTGAATGTTTCCTATATAAGTAGTAGCATTTTAGGTAAAATGCAATATGGACCTGATAATTAAAAAAAAAATTTTTTTTGTTAGCTCCCTCCATTGAAAGCAAAGTGGTTTCGGGGAAAGGTTTCCAGACACAGAACCAGGATCACATGGCCTTTGAACATTTTTTCAGCATTCCTATGTGCTAAGGTTTTCCTGCAGCCAGGACAAAAAGGAGGGGGAAATCCATTGAATGTTTCCTATATAAGTAGTAGCATTTTAGGTAAAATGCAATATGGACCTGATAATTAAAAAAAAAAAATTTTTTATTAGCACCCATTTTGATAAGCTTTCAAAGAATAAGAATATTGAACAAAAGAGGAAAAATGAAACGAATTCATAGCAGTTCTAGCCAAACTAAAGAGAACTGAAAAATCTCAAATGCTAAAAATAAAAAAAAAAATTTTAAAGATTGGAGGGGGGAGGGATAAATTGGGAGATCGGGATTGACATACACACACTACATCAAAGAGATAACTAATAAGAGCCTACTCTATAGCACAGGGAACTCTACTCAATACTCTGTCGTGGCCTATATGGGAAAAGAATATGAAAAAAACAGAGTGTATATATATATAACTGATTCACTTTTCTGTACACCTGGCAACTAACACAACATTGTAAATCAACTATACTCCAATAAAAACTAAAAAAAAAAAAAATTCAGAGTGTGCATATAATCTGCCCTTTAATCCACAAGAAAGAGTTTTACAGAAGTTGTGTATGTGCATGGTTTTGTACTATTTATAACGAAACTTTCCAGACATCCACTGATGGTCTTGATTCAACATCCCAGTTCTAAATGCTGGCCCAGGACCCCATCCTCTAAATGACCTTTGACTCTGCCCCATTTTTTGTTGTATTTGTCCAGCTGTCAGCTGTAATGGTTGTGATCCGCTGTAACTTCATGACATCAGCTCGCCCGCCTCTATCAGTCCCTTGTCTTTTAACTTACTAACAATTTATTTGTTATGCTGGGACGCAGCATAATTAAACAGGTTAGTATTGGGTCGTCTGAGTGTGTGCGACACGCCTGAGGACATAGATAAATAAAACAACTCATGATCTCCGAGATCCGGTAGCGGAATGGGGCGGGAGAGGGGAACTATTTAATTAGATAATTCAACGTTCAATTATACGGTATGATGCAGAAGGATGATAGAAAAGTGAACGTGGGGAGGCAGGACAGGCTTGCGGGGGGTCGGGGGGAGCGCTATTTAAGCAGAGTTGTTAAGGATGATTAATAGTGGAAAGCAGGCTGCGTGGAAAGAGCACACACGAATTGAAGCCAGAACCATTGTTTGAGGGTCTGTCGTGAGGGGCTTCTGTGCGAGGCAGAGACTTTGGACATTCTCATGCACAAATACCTTAAATTAGGAGGCTGGAAAAATAGTGATCATGTTAAGTTATGGTGCGGTAGTTGGTAAAACCATGAGGAAACATAGTGATCATGTTAAGTTATGGTGGGATAGTGGGTAAAACCATGACTTGCATTAACCTGGGAGGCAAAACATGTGCCTTGTACACCGGCAGCTCTGGGAAACCATCTGAAAACAAGACTGCAGGCTGGTTGTGACCAACTGCATTCCATCAATTTCTACATGAAAGAAAAGAAAAGAATGGGCCAGTTTGCCACCAGAATTTTACAGAGAATAAGGGCAAGCCCCCCAAATTGCAGGGTTAGAAATTGAATCCATTTTCTTTCATCCAATCAGAAGTGTGTCCACTATAACACAACCTTGGAGAAAAGACCTAATGCAGGTTTGATTCCCTTTGTGAAGACCTCTGAAAGAACTAGAGTGGGCAAATTGGGGGTGGGGGACTCTGAGAAAGAGCCCAGAATCCCTGTCACTGAGTTTAGAGAGAAGGGCCAGCCCACGTCAGCCAACTCCCAGCCATGGATACAGATGCACAAGGGAGAAGAAATGATTGTTATTGTAACCACAGAGTTTGGGGATGGTCATTACACACCACTAACTGCCTGATACACAAAAGGCAGACCTTTTGTGTTGAAACGCAAAAGGCAGGGATTGAAATGATCCAGTATGTCTGAGGCCTTTAACTCTGACAGTGAGGAGGAAGATGAGTTACAGGCATGGGAATCTAGACAACGATTCCAAGGCTGTGAGAGATTTTAGCGGGTGCATTAGTTGCCTAGGTCGGCTGTAACAAAAAGCCACAAACTCAGTGGTTAAAAACAACCCAAATGTCCTCTCTCACGGTTGTGGAGGTCAGAAGTCCAAAATCAGTCTCACTGGGCTGCAATCAAGGGCTGGTTCCTTCTGGGGTCTCCAGGGGAGAATCTGTGCCGTGTCTTTTCCAGCTTCTGGAGACAGCTGCCTTCCTGGGCCCGTGACCCCTTGCTCCATCCTCAAAGCTCATCACTCCAATCTCTGTTGCTGTAGTCACACAGCCTTCACCTCTTCTGCCTTCAAATTTCCCGCTGCCTCCTCCAAAAAGGACACTTGTGGTGATATTGGGGCCACCCAGATAATCCAGAATCACCTCCCATCTCAACAGCGGTTGATTTCATGACATCTGCGAAGTCCCTTTTACCACTGGTGTTAGTTTCCTGGGGCTGCCATAAGGAAGTAGCACAGCTGGGGGCTTAAACAACAGACTTGTATTTCTCCCAGTCCTGGAGGCTGGAATCTGAGATCCAGGTGTGGGCGGGGCTGGTCCCTCCCGAGACCTCTCTCCTGGGCGTGTAGACGGCCCTCTCCTCCCTGTGTCCTCCCAGGGTCATCCCTCTGTGTGTTTCTGTGTCCTGATCTCCTCTTCTTATAAGGACAGAAGTCCTATGGGATCAGGACCCACCCTAGAGACTTCATTTTACCTTAATCACGTCTTTAAAGACCGCATCTCCAAATACAGCCCCATTCTGAGGTCCGGGGGTCAAGACTTCAACACAGGAATTTCGATGACACGGTTCAGCCCATAACAGTTGAAAGGGTGGGCTGGGGAGGGGTCTTGGGAACATGAGACATCGTGAACGGTAGCCATGACTATTGCCTGGAAACCTCACCTGTCCAAAAATCAGCAAAGAACTCAGAAGCAGAGAAAAGACTACTTCTTCTTGGTTCCTCTTTATAATTTCTGTCTCTTTATTGAAATTCTCTTGGTCTCCTTTAGGTCTTTGAGCTTATTTTAAGCATCCATTTAAAGTCTGTTGGGGACTTCCCTGGCGGTCCAGTGGTTAGGACTCCGTGCTTCCACTGCAGGGATTTCGGGTTCGATCCCTGGTTGGGGAACTAAGATCCAGCAAGCCATGCACCATGGCCAACAACAAGCAAACAAACAAAACAACAACAAAATAAAGTCTGTTGAGTGAGTGCAACGTCTGGGCACATACTGTGTGATTCCTTTTATGTGAGATGTCCAGAACGGGCAAATCCATGGAGACAAATGGCAGATCAGTGGTTGCCAGGGGCTGGTGGAGGGGGACGGAGAGTGACAGCTCATGGGGACGGGGTCTCCTTTTGGCGTGATAGAATGTTCTGGAACCAGACAGAAGTGGTGGTTGCACAATATTGAGAATGGGCTTAATGTCACTGAGTTGTCCAGTTTAAATGCTTATTTTTATATCATGTGAATTTCACCTTAATTTTAAAAAAAAGAAAAAAGGAAAGAAAGCACACAGGTAGAGAAAAAATGAGAAAGAGCCAAGAGACAGACCCCAGGTCAGGAGCCGGAAGACTCGATGTGGTGGAGGGTTTCCTCTGCCGTCCCCTGAATATTTGAGGCTTCCAAGCAGGCTCAGCACCAAGGCGAGCGCTGCTTCTCGTTTTGCCTTAAAACCACCTGGTGACGTAGGTCTGATTAGCCAGCCGTGTGTAACTGACAGAGGCATTTGAAGCCAGTTGACAAGTGGCCGGAGAAGTCTGGAGAACGAAAACCCGGCAAAGTCATCCCAAGCCTCGTGTGGCCTCTGAAAAGGGAAACACTGTTCTGACGGAGATGACAATTCCTTCATCACCCCGGTGTAAGGGATTCAACGGGGGCCCCCAAAAGTTATGTCCTCATCTTGACCCCAGAACCTGTGAATGGGACCTCATTAGGAAACAGGGTCTTTGCAGGTGTGAGGAAGTGAAGGGTCTGAGATGAGGTCCTCCTGGAGGAGGGTGGCCCTACGTCCAATGACAGGGTCCTTCTAAGAGACAGAAGAGGAGGGACCCAGACACAGAGGAGAAGCCCCGGGAAAACAGAGGCAGAGACGGGAGGGAGGCGGCCACAAGCCCAGGGACTCCTGGAGCCCCCAGAAGCTGTAAGGGGCGGGAAGGACCCTCCCCTGGAGCCTCTGGAGGGAGCTCAGCCCTGTCCAGGACTGGGGGAAGATGAATTCCCGTGGTTTTAAGGCCCCCATTTTCAGGTGATGTGTTACGGCAGCTCCGGGACATTCACACTCTGGGTCCTTGTGAAAATGGGGTGGTCCTGGAGGGAAAGTCCAGAAACCTGAGCTTTAATCCAGCCCCGTTGTCCGAGATGCTCTGTGAAACTCTAATAAGTACACTGTGTCAATTTTGCGTGTCTCAGGTCGGAGGAGAGGAAAAAGAAGCAGAAGCCAGGAATGGCTGGCACCCCGTCTCACAAGAGAGCACAGAGGTTGCTTCTCCCTCCCCTATAACTCCTCAGGCCTGCATCCTGACCCGTCGGAAGGAGACTCTGACCAGCACCTCTTTGTCCTGGGCCCTCTCACTGCCACTTGTTTGGCAACATAAAAGGTCCGTTGAAAAATGCTCCTTTTCCACTTTTACGTCTAATTGAATTCTCTCCCTGACCCCCCAGTTCCCCACGGCGCCATTTCAAGGTTTTGATGATAAGGAAAAGAATCTCGTATTTGGATAATAAAATTTTCTGACTTGCCTTCCGCCACCTTCAACTCAATTTCCTGTCCCTGGAGACGATGTGTATGATAGAATAGAATCAAATTCCTTATTCATGGGGAAAAAGCTCCAATTTAATCTGAATATGCAGCATTATGCACGGGTCAGGGTGATGGATGGCATGTGGAAATGCTTCTGGGGCAGGTAATCAAATGGGAGAATGCACGGTGGAAGTGCTGGAAATAATGAAGTCGATTGAATATCCCCGCAAAGTGCAAAAATGCACATTACACCGCGAGACCCCGCGTCCTCCTATTACTGTACCAATAACAGCTCTGTCGCAGGGGAAAAAATGGTAGGCCACAAATTAGGTCTTAATGTACGAGAGCACATGGAAATGCATCCGCTGGGCTGGGCAAGGCGGCAGCCGCCTGCTACCGCGTTCGCCGAGAAGGACAGATGTCCTCGCGGGAAATGAACAGAAGCTGTGGGTCTCGTCAGACCTTGACGCGTTTCCGAAGGATTCAAAGGAGAAGATGAATCTGCGGGGGCTGCAGAGAATTGGAAACACCTCGTTAGAGACGAGCATGAGAATTCACAGGATGGACAGCCTGGAGGGTCGAGCCCTGGCCCATCCCAACACCAGAGGCAGGACTGGCGTTCTCGGGCCTAGAGGTGCGTCGGGGTGGAGAAATCAGGCTGAAAATGAAGAGATTTGGAGCCTGGAAGGAGCAGCCCAGGTGCTAGGCTGCTGGGCCCTGCGCTTTAACTGCTCTGGGAAAGCCCACACCGGAATGTTCCTTGCTGTCTCCGGTGCCCCGTCACTCAGCCTGCTTTGGTGGGGAGTGGAGATAGTCACCATGGTCCAATGAAACGTGCCCACAAGGAGCGCATGGAGAATGTGTTTTCCGTCTTCTATTTATGCTGTGAACGCTGGGTGTTTAGTTTGTTTCTTCCTTGGTCACCAAGGCAGGGACGTTGTAGAGGGAGACTCGGGGGTCTTAGGGTGGGGACATGTCTTTCGGGAAAGTATTTAGGGGAGGAAGACTCTGCCTTCCCCTCAAAGTCCCCTTGAGACACGTGCGATCTCCACAGGGTCCCAGATACAAAAAGGGGCTCAGCACCGTCCTTGTGTGGACTGGACAGTGAAGCCGATCATTAGATGCCCAGACATGGGGCTGGACCAGCAGGGCATAGGGGACTGAGATGTCTGAGTGACCTCCATGACCCCAAAACCATCCCCTGGGCGACCTCTGAGACCCCACCATCCCTGATCTGTCACAGACATGACCTCACAGTGCCCTGGACATAGATGTCATCCTAAGTGACCTCTGTGACCTCATCATCACCCAGGTGACCTCTATGACCTCTGTGACCTTACCATCCTCTGGGTGACCTCTGAGACCTCTGTGACCTCGCCATCCCCCTAGGTCATCTCTGTAACTGAGCCATCCCCTGGTCTGCTCTCAGGCATGACCTGGATGTGGGCCCCGTCCTTGGATGGCCCCAGTGACCCCAGCTACATCCACTTTTTTTCTCTCAGGTCACCGCTTTGCCAGCCCCTCCTCACCTGGGCACCGGTGGGAATCCAGGTGGCCCCGCCCCGCCCATCACACTGATCTCCTGGGCGTGACTCAGGGGCAGTAGAGCAGGGAGAGGGGCTGTGCAGGGGCCCTGCTGTAGGAGGCTCTGTCCAGCCCCTGGCCACCCCCCCAGCCCCGCTGCTGGGGGAACCAGGTGGTCTCCGGATGGTCACCTGGCAGAACCGCTCTGTCGCTCTGGAGGCTCCCAGAGCTACCGGAACCCCTTCCTTTTGTCTATGACCCAGAAAGTCACATGCCTGCACACAACTGTTCCGTTTTATAAAACTTAGTTTTTAATTTGTTCAGGTGAAATAACATAATATTCCCCATTTGAAAGTGGGCAAGTCGGTGGCATTTAGCACATTCACAGGGTTGTACAACCACCACCTCTGTCTTCTTCTCATCCCCCCAAGGAGTCCCCGTCCCCATGAGCTGTCACTGCCCATGCCCTTCCCCCAGCCCCTGGTAACCATGAACCCACTTTCTGTCTGTAGATTTGCCTGTTCTGGACCTTTCCTATCAATGGAATCACACTGTGTGTCCTTCTGCGTCAGCTTCTCTCACTGAGCATCCTGTGTTCAAGGTCCATCCACGTGGTAGCCTGCGTCAGGGCTTCACTCCTTTTCACGGCTGAGTCATATTCCACTGTGTGCATGGACACCATGCTGTGTATCCATCATCCATCCATCCATCCATCCATCAATCCATCCATCCATCTATCTATCCATCCATCCATCTCGCCATCCATCCATCCATCCATCCATCCACGGACACTTGGGTGGTTTCTGCTTCGTGCCTGCTATCAATCGTAATGCTACGAAAGCCTTCATGTTTTAAGGGAAAATGCTTATCATTCGCTGTGTCACTGAGGTTTACTCGCGGACCAGAGCTTTGACTCAACCACTCTGACCCTCAGTTGCCTCCTTGGCCATGTTGCCTTCATCACAGCCCTCACCTGGCAGATTCTGACACACATTAGATGAGCTGACATGGGAATGGCACTCAGAACCATTCTGGAACCTCGCAACGAGGGCTGGGGATGCAGTGTGGGCCCCTCGCTGGGGTCACGTGAGCCCTGCTCACTTTCAAACACCCGCACAGTCCCCGCCCTGCCCCCACCGGGCACAGACCATGGTTATGGGCTCAACGGTGGCCCCCAAAAGATATGTGCATGCCCTGACCCCCAAAATACGGGAATGAGGCCTTATGTGCAAACAGGGTCTCTGCAGATGTGATGAAGTGAAGGGTCTGAGATGAGGTCCTCCTGGATGAGGGTGGCCTTACATCCAATGACAGGGTCCTTCTAAGAGGCAGAAGAGGAGAGACCCAGACACAGAGGAGAAGCCCCAGGAAGACAGAGGCAGAGATAGAAGGGATGCGGCCACAAGCCCAGGGACGCCTGGAGCTCCCAGAAGCTGGAAGAGGCGGGAAGGACCCCCCCCGTCACCTCTGGAGGGAGCGCGGCCCTGGGACACCTTGACCTCAGACGTCTGGTCTCCAGGACTGGGGAGGATGGAGGTCTGTGGTTTTAAACCCCCCACTTTGCAGTCATCTGCCACCTTGAGGAACCCACAGAGTGGGAGACATCGGAAACTGAACACAGCCTGTCAGCCTGGTGCCTAGGTGTGGGCAGAAGTCCCCATGACCGTCTTAAACAGCACAGGGTGGCATCTCGTGACAAACCATTCAAACGAGTCTGTCTCTGGCCACTGCCCCCAAGGTTGAAGAGGCCACACGCTCAGCTGCTCTGGCCGTGTGCCGTGTCCCCCCAGGAGCCTCGGGAAAGGCATTTCCTCGTGGGGACAGCTGAGCACAGGCTTGTGTTGGCAGCACATAACTCGGGTTATTTTAAGGGCTCTCGTTCATGCCCCAGGGGTTACGTACCAGCAAATTTCAGGAAATCACAGCCACGCATGGTATTAAAGCTGCATTACTGTCCGGCTCCGGAATCTGAAGAATGTCATTAGCTCCTAATCCTCAGCGTTGACCTCGGTCGGGCTCTTCAAGGACAGAGAGGCACCGAGCGGTGGGCTTTCGCTGGATGGAGGGGATGCAGAACCCGTGCGGGTTCGGCGGGCGTGGTAGTTGGTGCTGCGTGCGCGGGGCTGGGCGCGGGGACGGGACAGGATGGTTCCGTAGCAGCAAGAAGCGCCTTCGTCCACCTTCTGATGGGCTTTTCTGGTGACATCACAGGCACGCTCTCACAGGGCTGGTGGCAGTTCTTTGGTTTTTAAATTTTTTTAAAAAATATTTATTTACTTTATTTATTTTCCTTATTTTTTTCAGCTGCGTCGGCTCTTAGTTGTGGCACGCGGGCTCTTCGTTGAGGCACGTGGGATCCTTTGTTGCGTCACGCGGGCTTCGCTCTAGTTGTGGCCTGCGGGCTCCAGGGCGCTCTGTAGTTTGCGGCACGCGGGCTCTCTAGTTAGTTGTGGCAGGTGGGATCTTCGTCGAAGCATGTAGGATCTTTCCTCGCGGCACACGGGCTTCTCTCTAGTTGTGGAGTGCAGGTTTTTTCTCTTCTCTAGTTGTGGCACACAGGATCCAGGGCACGTGGACTCTGTAGTTGTGGCGCGCAGGCTCCAGGGCATGTGGGATTTGTAGTTTGTGGCACGCGGGCTCTCTAGTTGAGGCGCGCAAGCTCAGTAGTTGTGGCGTGCGGGCTTAGTTGCCCTGCGGCATGTGGGATCTTAATTCCCCGACCAGGGATCGAACACACGTCCCCTGCATTGGAAGGCAGAGTCTTTACCACTGGACCGCCAGGGAAGCCCCAGGCTGGTGGCAGTTCGGATGTTCAAACAGAGCAAACGCCATCAGTGGGAGATGAAGAAAGTCCCCCACCATCGTCAGGAATGCGAAGAGTCAGACAGCTCTTGCTTCTGCGGTGTCTGAACTTCTCTGCTGAATTGCCTTGTTCTGGCCACAGGGAGCGTGGCAGAGTCAGAACTGGGTTTCAGGGAGGAAGTGGGTTATTCACTGGGGATTTGTTTCTGACCCACTTTAAACCCAAACCTCATCGTGTTGCCCAAACCAATTAAATTCTTTCTGTGCAAATGCACTGAGAGGGTGGACACTTGACGCTTTGAAAAGTAACTCATGTATTGAGCTTGAGTTTCCTTCCAGACATGGGATGAAAGGGAAATAGGCAGTAGATAGATTAGATTAAATTAGATGGATATATAGATTAGATAGACAAGACAGATGATAAATAGGTTAAGTAGATAAATGACAGCTAGATTCGATTAGGTTAGATTGATAGATAGATGCGAGATAGATAGATAGACAGGTGATGGATAGGTGATGACATATAGATGATAGATAGATAGGTGATATGTATTTCCTTCAAGATACATACACATATGCCACTTGGAAATAAAGAGTTTATGAGATACGTGAATATATATATATAATGTGTACTAAAATTATATAATTATATATTATAGTCTATAGTATTCTATAATATGCATACAATGTGTATCATATAAAATTGTACAATACGTAGTTATATATTACATACATATAATACATATGTATACATCTTATGTAACATAACTTTAACATATGTGTACATATCATATAACAATATATTAGATGCTTTATATTATGATACTATATTATTACATAGTATATATGTTATATAATTAACATAGTACAATATATATATATAATAATACTATACACTGTAAGTTTCATATGCACATGGCACATGCATATATTATTATACTATACAGTAGTATGCTATATTATATATAATTTGACCTCTTTTTTTGCATCATTTTTACAATCTAACAAATTATCAAGACGGCTTTGAAGTTTTACACATGGATTCCGACCTTGTGCCCACCCCACGGAGTGAATTCTCTGCAGTCTTCCTGCCTGGAACCTCTCCAGGGCGGCCGTGCGGTGGGGTCTGTGGACAGGTGCTGCCTTCCCACTGGGGTCAGCTCTGTGTCTGGCCAGACAGGGATTCAGGACAGCCCCTGCCTGGGTGGCCTGGGCCCCAGAGGCCGCGGGTCCTCAGCTGCTCTTCTCACCTGCTGTCAGGCGCGGCCCAGCTCCCCCGACCTGGATGCCAGAGCAGCTTACCCACACTGGTGCGCCACGAGCACTGAGGTCCACAGAACTCACCTGTGGGCAGCTTTCCTGTCTTTCTCTTTCCGCCTTGTGCCTGTAGACTTGAAGTGCCGGCTGCGCCCCGTCGCTAGCTGTGGGAGAGGGGACCTGACCTTACAGCAGCTGATGGGAGGGATCACAGGTCTCAGCTGGGGGGGGGTACCCACTGCAGAGACCACGGGCTCAGGTCACAACCTGTCACCCCCTGTGCCCAGGGAGGGTCACCACGACCTGTCACCCCATGACCTCAGGGAGGGTGCCTGGGATCTTCCACCCCGCACCCGGGGACTGTGCAAGGCTGGGAGCCAGGCTCCTCTGTTCATAGGTTTGTGTGTCCACCTCTTTTATTAGCGGTTAGGTTTTCTCATTAAAAGCTGGAATCCATCCCTCGTAGGCAGGGCCCATCATCGGCTCACGCTTTTAGAAGGCTGCACCCACAAGCCCCCGGTGGACCCCAACCTGTAGGGTCTGCATGCACAGGCAAGACTGTGTGTCCCACCCACCCATCCCCCAGAGGGGCATAGCCGTGTGCCCTTGGATGTGATAAACGCCCCAATGGAGGTGTCAACCAAATGCCCCCTGCAGCTCAGAGCTGCTCGCCTGGCAGGGGCTGTAGGTCAATAACGCACGGTTATGGCGCCACTGAGGGCGCGATCCAAGCTGACTGTGTTGTTACAGCTCAGGGGAGGGACCTCCAGACAGACGCCAAGAGCCAGGAGGATGCCTGGGCTGGTACTTTAGCTCGTGAATAAGAGTGTGGTGGAGGCACAGGTACACACCGGAGTGAGGACCCGGAGAGGGAACAGTGTGTATTTTAAGAAAGGACAGCACCAGTGTGAATCCTCGGGGTGAGCCAGCGAACGTCAAGGCATGGACGGGAGCCCGCAGGACCAGCATGGCCTCTCCGGGCTCCGCCTGGGCCATCTCTGCAGAGCAGGGAAGTAGACCAGATGTCACCAGGCCCGCGTCTCCAGGACGCCTGGCCCGCCGGAGTGGGAGAGTTTATTTCTGGCCACAGCACAAGTGGACTAGATTCCGATACTCTAAAAACATCCCTGCGAGCGTGCAGGGGCCATCTGTCCGCATACCTCTGCACCCGACACCTGATACCGGGCGTCCTGGGCAGCTCTATTTCTGGAGGGCAGCTACAGGAAGGATGAAACCGTGTGGTTTTGCTGTGTTGAGTGGGGGACGACCGAGGGATTCCTAGCCTGGCTAACATTTTTATTCTTGGGGCTTCCTCCACTCAGCTTATGAAAGAGGGGTTGAAACGTCCGAATGAAGGGCTTGGGTGCCAGGAGGGAATGACAGCCTCAACAGGGTGTCTGCGATGGGATGCTCTTTCTTGTGGCAGAGATGAGAGGTTTTCTCTCTCGGTTGCAAAGGCTGTGCCTTGCGGCGGCGGGTTCTCACGCTTTTCCTGCCATGCCAGCTCACTCTTGGGGGGCACCCTTTTTGTCATTCAGTGCATCTCGTGGAGCCTGACCCTATGTTCATAGTTAATTCCCCTGCTCCCGTCCTCAAGCCTTTGGCTCTGCAGGAGCTCCTGGTCCAGGTTCTCTCCAGGTTGAGAGCACAGAGCTGCTGCTTCTGATGGCCAACAGTTCCCCACATGAGCTTCCCTCTTTGGGTCTAGATTCTCATCCTGGTCTCCCTGCAGCTCTGTGGTGGCCCCAACGGGATTTCAGAGATGCACTTACATTCTGGCTGAACCCCCAGGAAAGCAAATTCAAGCAAAAGCAGCTAACAGCTTCCCCGGGACAAGCAGGGCAGTGGAGGGATGGCTGTACATATTTTTCTCTTCCTGCAGCACTGTATGATTTTTATTTTTTTAATTAAAAAAAAATTGTCTTATATTATTTTTTTTTTGGCCGCGGCACGCAGCATGCAGAATCTTAGTTCTCCGACCAGGGATCGAGCCCGCGCCCCCCACACTGGAAGCGCGGAGTCTTAACCACTGGACCGCCAGGGAAGTCCCAAGTGTATGATTGTTAAATATGAAGCCTCAAGGATCCCACTACTCCCTACCCTTCTTCCTTGTGTATTGAATCAATCCCCCTGACACCCCTAGGAGCTAGCCTCCTGGGTTCTCAGAGGCTGGCTTGTTTAAGGGAAGCGTGCGTGAACCTTCTTCCTTGTCATAAAGGAATAAGAGGACCCCGTAGCTGGCCGTGGTCTCAAGGCATTTGGACACTCCCGTGGCTCGGGTGCTATGTGCTGAGTCCTGGGGTTGTGGAAGCTGGTGAGAAGTGCCTTCGAGGAGGGAGGCTGGGGGACTGGGAAGCCGGACGAGGGCCTCCCAGACAGAAGAGACGGCCGCGCAAAGGGAAGCAAAGCAGGAAGTGGAAGACCGGTGTAGTCGACACCTGTGATGGGCCGAATTGTGTCCCCCAAAGTCATCTGTGACCCCCAGGACCTCAAAGTCTGACTGTGCTTGGAGATGGGGGTGTTTATAGAGATAGTCCAGTTAAGATGAGGTTGTTCAGGCGGGGCAGGATCCGCTATGCCTGGGGTCCGTATAAAAGGACCCTGGGGCCTGAGCAGCTTCTCGCTCAGAGACCCTAGGAGGATCCAGCCCTGACCTCAGACTTCTGGTCTCCAGAACCGAGAGAGGGTAGACTCCTGCTCTTTAAGCCCCTCGGCTGGCAGCCCTTTGTTAGACCAGCCCCAGGACACTCATACAGAGCCTCACGGGGCAGGGACCCTGGATAAAGCATCTGTGGGGACACCATGAAAGGACCAGGCAAACCCAGAAATGGCCAGTGACAGCCCCTTGCTGAGAGCACTCCAGGGAACTCGTCCTGCTGCTGGCAAATCCACCGTGCGCGTCATCCTGGTGACCAGGAATGCGTCAGCCCTGGCGCTTTTATTTACGCCTGACATTTGATTCTCTTGTCTCGGACAGAGTTGGGGGCTGTCTTACTGCTCCCCTAACAACTTCAGAGGAAAGAGAGATGCTGAGAAAAGTTCTTCTTTTGATCACTTATTTTTTCCCAGATTTGTTGTAAAGCCATTGTCTTAGTCTGCTGGGACTGCTGTCACAAAATACCCCAGGCTGGGGGCTTAAACAACAGACAATTATTTCTCGCAGTCCTGGAGACTGGGAGTCCGAGATCACGGTGTGGGCAGATGTAGCTCCTGGTGAGGCTCTCTTCCCGGTTTGCAGACAACCACCATCTTGCTGTGTCCTCACGTGATGGAGAGAGAGCTCTGGTCTCTTCCTCTTCTTAAAAGGACACTAATCCCATCTTGGGGGGTCCCACCCTCCGTGACCTCATCTAACCCTAATCACCCCCCAAAGGCCCTGCCTCCTAACACCATCCCATTGGGGGTCGAGGCTTCGACATATGAATTTTGGGGGGGATACACTCAGTCCATTACGGCTATGCTGGTGAAAGTTTTAAAGAGATTTAAATAATAAGAGTGCAGGATATGTAATCACCCACATCACTGACATTTCCGAAACTCTGAATTCCTTCGACTAGATCCTTATTTCCCCCCCGATGCCGTTTTCCTTCTGCCTGAAGGAAGTCCTTTAATGTTTCTGGAATGTGGATGAGCTAGAGATAAATTCTTTCAGTGGTCCCGACCCTGAAACACCTTTGGTTTTTGCCTTCATGTTACAAGTCCTGGGGGAAGATTTTATAGGGAAGGATGTTGATGCTGTGACATAAAATAAGGTGTTTTTGGACTGTCTGGATGTCATGTCCCCATTGGAGCAGCCCCCAGGCCCCATTAGAACATATGTCCCTGAGGACAGGGAACAAGTCTGTTTCACCCACTGCTGGGACCCCCAGCTCCTAGATCTTGCCTGGCACTGGGTCGGTGTCTACATAAGTTTTGTGTGATCAGTACACGAATGGATGAGCCAGTGAGACAGCATGTTCTGTTGAGAATGAGAAAAGATGAGCTTAGGTGGGGTTTCTCTAGCAGACCCCCTCCCTGTCTCAGAAGAGCACAGACACCATGCCCCATCGAAGCTGTTTGCGCAGGGAATAGGCGTGCTTTTCAGTGCTGAAAACCAACACTGTGGACCCCACCCCTTACTATTCCTTTACGCTACATCAGTTCGGAGTAGAGGTGAGTTGGAAAAAAGGGAGGCTTGTTCAAAAGTTAACGCAGTATTTTTTTTCTCCATGTCCTCGCCCGTGGATATTAAGGAAGGCTTCTATTACAGGACATAGTTCTGAGCATTCTGGAACGTTCCGATGCTAGGTGAAGCTGCCAGCACAGAGCTCTGCCCCTTTGGGCAGGAAAGGGAGGCGGGGGTGAGTCGTGGGCCTGATGTTTTGGGGGTCAGTATTTTCCTAGTTGGGGAAATATCACCCCAGAATCTCATTGCTCAGCACTGCTGTGTGTCTGCAACCGCGATTTAGGAATAAAATATCTGTGGAGAGATGTGTGTGTGTGTGTGTGTGTGTGTGTGTGTGTGTGTATGTGTGTGTGTGGTTGCTGAGGCTGGCAGGAACGGGCCATGACCCGGGGGTGGGGGGAGTGAACTTCCTTCCTGCCCCTTCTTCTCTCCCTCCATGCTCAGGAGGGGGCGTGAAGGGCAGGGCGCCAGGGGGTCAGGCAGGAGGTAGCAGCAGGGTTTTCTCCACCTGGTGGACACCTGACACTTGAATGGACGATGCACTTCTTTGTTGGGGGGAGGGGTGTCATCCTTCTCCGTTCAAAGCAGAGGGACCTGGGGCACCGCGGAGTTGGGGTACGCGCGGCGGAGCTGAGACAACTCGCGAGCAGATGGACATCCCCCCTCTTGTACCTCCCAACTTGCACCCCGCCGTGCACTCTGAAAGCCCCATGTGCACGGCAGGGCAGGAACCAGCCGGTGGAGGGAAAGGAGCCACCTGAGGGCACCCTGATGCTGTCACATGAACAGTCCTTGGGCCACTTCAAAAAAAAAAAAAAAAGCAAGATGAGGAAATTCCAGTTGGGGGATCGGGGCTCAGGCCGGACCTCCTGTCCCAGAGGCTCCCAGCTCGGGTATGGAATTCCTGTTATTAAAGCTCTTTGTTATTTTCCTCCAGGTTGGAAACAGAAACTGCCCTAAATCATAGCCAATGCGATTTCATTCCAGAAAAGACACGTTTTGGAGGACGCAGGATTCCGACTTCTGGCACCTGCACTTGCCTGTGTCAGAAACCCCTCCTCCATGACCCCCATCCTTCCTACACAGTAAATGCTGATGGACTTAAGTCATCTCTGAGACAACACTGAGTCATCAGAGTTTAAAGAGAAATGCAGGAGTGTCGCGTAGAACACTGAGCATTCTCTGAAGAAAAACGGCCCTAGATCCGTGGCAGATGTTTCATGACTTCTCAAAAGGATGTGGACTTATTTTATAAATGGAAGAATTTTTTAATCAAGTCATAAGACGGGATGTATAAACTCCATTATTGATTACATGCTCGTAGGATTAGACTTCCTTCCTTCCCTCAGGTTTCTGTGGGGTAATTTAATCTAAACTCTTACTTTGTATTTTTTTTTCTTTTATTACTTCATATGACAGTACATTGTTGGAGGCACAAGTTGAATAGCATAATTGTTTTTTCTTCCCAAGACAAAAAAAAAATGGGCTTTTTGTTCAAGCAGGTAATAATTCTGGACAAAACGTCACCGTTTTAATGCAAAAATGTTCTACCGAAAAATAAGAACCGTTCACCGACATTTATGCGTGTATGTGCACCTTTGATCTGAAACGATGCAGACGTGTAATCTCTTTTTCAAAGGAACAAAAGAGTGCTTGGTTGTAAATAGTCTGTTGGAACATTTGCTTTGTTACCTATTTTTAAATAAATCATAGTTTTGTGTCACTGCCTGTGCCACCTCCTTTGTGGGCTGTCTCTGCTCTTCAGGGGGAGTGAAGGATGCTCCTGAGGCAGGGTACCCCGGGGACCCCCAGGGACCCCAAAGTCTCCTCGTCTTTTTGGGCCACGCCAGGCTGGGTAGAGCGCCAGATTGGGGGTCCACTGCAGCCCCTCCCATTCCCTCCCTGCTCTTTCCCTGGTGTTTGGTAAACTCAGACATTGAAGGTCTGTGTTTCCTTTGGCCTTGAGAGGTTTTTTTTCCCAATCAAGCTTTTGTTTTCAAATTGTGGTAAAATTCACAGAAACGTTTTTCCACCCTTAATCAGGTTAAGGGAGATCTGTCTGTTCCTCGTGTGTTGAGTTTTTATCATGAAAGGTGTTGGATTTTTTTTTTTCAAATGCTTTTTCTGCAACCATTGCGATGATCGTGTGTTTTTTTGTCCTTTATCCTATTCATACAGTGGATGACATGGATTGATTCTGTAAAAAAGGGGCTTTATTGAGATATAGTTCACATAACACACTTGACCCATTTAAACTGTTCTATTCAGGACTGTTTTAATGTGTTCAGAGTGGACAGCCATCACCCCAGTCAATTTTAGACCATTTTCATCACCTTAGAAAGAAACTCCACATCCCTTTGCCATGAACCCCAAACCCTCCCCCAACACCCCAGCCCCTGGCACTGTAACACGGAAGAGCCACTTCTGACTCCGCGTTGGATCTGTTTCTTTCACTTTAACCTTTGCTCCCCGACGCTTTTCTCACGAAAAGGATACTGTGTATACACAGTGGTCTGCCTCGGGGAACCCCGCCGCTCTGCCTGAATGTTAAACCAAACTGTCTTTGTTCGGGGAAGCATCCGGACCCTGCCCACCTGCGATGGCTGCAGGAAAGAAGAAATGAACACATGTCCTCCCCGAGGCTGGCCATTCCAGGGGATATTTGCAAAACTTATGGCCTTGTTACTTTACTTCCTCACCTCCTGCCCCTCTCTGTGCTATAAAAGAAACTGGCATCCAAACCCCCGATAAGATGGTTATTTTGAGGCATTAGTCTGCCATCTTCTCTGTCTGCGGGCTGTCTGAATACAGTGCTATCCCTGCCTCAACACCTCATCTCTGATTTATCGGCCTCTCGTGCGGTGAGCAGAGTGAGCCTGGACTCCGTAACAGCACCACGAACCCACTTTCTGTGTCTGTGGATTTGCATGTCTGGACGTTTCCTATCAATGGAATCACACTCTATGTGTCCTCCTGTGTCTGCTTCCCTCACTGAGCATCCTGTGTTCAGGGTCCATCCACGTTGTAGCCTGGGTCAGAGATTCACTCCTTTTCATGGTTGAGTCATATTCCACTGTGTGGATGGACCCCATGCTGTTCATCCATCCATCCATCCATCCATCCATCCATCCACCCATCCATCCATCCATCCATCCACCCACCCATCCATCCATCCATCCATCCATCCATCCATCCATCCATCCATCCATCCATCCATCCATCCATCCATCCATCCATCCATCCATCCATCCATCCATCCATCCATCCATCCATCCATCCATCCATCCATCCATCCATCCATCCATCCATCCATCCATCCATCCATCCATCCATCCATCCATCCATCCATCCATCCATCCATCCATCCATCCATCCATCCATCCATCCATCCATCCATCCATCCATCCATCCATCCATCCATCCATCCATCCATCCATCCATCCATCCACCCACCCATCCATCCATCCATCCATCCATCCATCCATCCATCCATGGACAATTGGGTTGTTTCCACCTTTTGCTGATTGTGACTTGTGCTTCTATGAACTTGCGTGTACAAATTTTTGTAAACATGGTTTCGATTCTTTTGGGTACCAGCTAACTTGTATGCAGGGCTCTGAGTAGGGGTCTCCAGACTGTGGAGGACAAGGCACCTAGGTGTCCTTTATCCAAGAGTTGGCTCTGCTGTCGCTGCAGTGGCCTCAGGGACACATCCTGCCCTCTGCACCATGGCAGCTGGACTGATGGGAGATGGTCCCCGAGGGTTTGCTGGGAAGAACCACCATGGGACAGACAAGATTGGCACACCTGGAGAATCCACAGCCCTCGGACCCAGGGCGCCATCTTGGTTGTGGGTGTGAGTATCTGGCAGGAGGGGGGCTGCAGGCATCAGGACTGGCTCCATGTTGATCTCTGGAAAAGAGCCCCGGGCCCGAATATTTTATCTGGAAATCTGCTGACTCAGTTAGCCAAGGTGCCTTCCATCCAGACGCATAAATGTAATATAAGGTCACGTAAGGCAGTTGTACTAAGGCTTGTCACGGAGCCGCGTTTGGCGAGGTGTGGAAAGTAGGCAGTCTTGGCATGAAGAGTGTAATTATGACCCTTGGATACAGCAAACCCACCTCTTTGCTCCTCTGGGGTCCCCGTATCGGCACCAACATCTTCTCAACACAGACGGAAGGACGCTTTCAGCTCCAGCTCCAGCTGATGAGGGTCCTGGTGTGGCCAAGTCCCGGGAGCAGCTCGTAGAAACGAACACGAGATGCTGAGGAGGAGGAAAGCTCCACACGGAACAGAGACCACCAGTGAGCTGGCTGAAGAACACACAGCTGTCTTCCCACTGATTCCAGAAGATTCCAGAAGGACCTTTTCTCAGCGAGGGCGGGCTGAAATAAAACAGAAAGGAGATAAAGGAAATGGCGGTGCTGAGATTTAGTCCTTTGGGGGGACATTGCCTTGGTACCAAATGCTTGTGAAAATTATGGAAAAGGGCGTCTTCAGAAAAAGCCGTCTCGTCTCATTTGGATTCTAACGAATGACGCACCCCTCAGACAGGCCACGACTGTCGGGTCTGGGTGGGCGGTGGTTCAGAGTCCAGCCCGCGGGCTGCACCGGTTGGAGGAGTATCTGCCTGGAAAGCTCCCTCTCACAGAGAGCAGACCCCTCATCCTCGACATACGTGACCCACCTTGGCCAGGACGGAGGTGTCTCTCTTCCCCTGTCCTGTATTTCCTGGTCCCACCTTATTAACCGATACTTGTCTTGTACTAGTTCAGGCCAGAACCGGCCCTGAGTTGGAATCTGGGGCTGAGGCTGGCGTAGCTGCCGTCTGCGTAACCAGGGGACCGTGTGCCGGTTAGTTAATCCCTGAATAAATGGGATCAGAGCCGCTGCTGGGCTCCACCTACTTGGCAAAACTATGGAACTCAGATGTACCTCTTGGGATTCTTAAAAGCTACCCCAGGGAACTCCCTGCTGGTCCAGTGCTTAAGACTTCCACTGCAGGGGGCACGGGTCCCATCCCTGGTTGGGGAACTAAGGTCCCGCATGCCTCGCGGTGCAGCCGAAGAAACAAAGATACCCAAACCGTGGTCCGTGGTCAGTCCTCCTAAGACTGTCCTGGACCCGGCCTCACACCGGTGGGCAGTTGTGCGGCTCTATTGAGTGCAAATGTCCTACAGAGATGACCCTCGGGGGTGAATCACCTTTTGGATTTTAGAGAATCTTCTCCAAAAGGCTCGCTTCGGGGAGGCTTACAGAGAGGGCGGGTAATTGCAGGGCAGACCACCTTTGAGACCCTCCCTCACACACCCGCCGGTTTGTGGGTTGGGTGGGTGACACCGGGGCATTCTGCAGAGGGAGATGGGGTTGTCTTTGGGATTTGGGGCCTGAAGCTCAGCTTCTGCGGAAGCTCAGGTGAAGGGCCGATCCGCCTCTCCGGGAAGCACGTGCCCGCTGGAGATGGCGCACGGCTCCCGGGTAGAGACCCGCGCTCGACTTCTCTTTTGCTACGGTTTCTGAAGTCTTTACAGTTTCGTATAGTTCGATGAACTTTATTGTAGAAAGAAAACACGTGGTAAGACTTTTAAAAATTGTGGTAAGATACACATCACGTCTTCTGTCTCTAGGAATCGGGCTCCTCCAGGGGCCTCATATGAGGGGTCTCCGGCCATGGCTCACGGGCCCAGCCGCTCCGCGGCACGTGGGATCCTCCCGGACCGGGGCGCGAACCCGGTTCCCCTGCATCGGCAGGCGGACGCGCAACCACTGCGCCAGCAGGGAAGCCCCATCTTAACCATTTTTAAGTACACGCTTTAGGGGCATTAAGCACATTCGTGGGGTCATGCAAGCATCTGCAGCATCGTCCCCAGAGCCACTTCCCACACTGAAACCCTGTTGCGGTTAAACACTCACTCCCCATGCCCCTCCCCAGTCCCTGGAAACCGCCCTCCTACCTTCTGTCTCTAGGAATCGGGCTCCTCCAGGGGCCTCATATGAGGGGACTCACGCACTATTTGTCGTTCTGTGTCTGGCTTTTTTCCCTCAGCATCGTGTCCTCGAGGTCTGTCTAGGTTGTACCATGTGTCAGAATTCCTTTCCTTTTTAAGGCTGAATAATATTCTACTGTGTGGTTGAACTAGAATTGGTTTATCCATCCGTCCATCCGTGGACACTTGGGTTTACACCCAATGCCTCTGTGAGCATGGCTGTGCAAATACGTCTTTGAGACCCTGCTTTCAGTTCTTTGGGGCAAACCCCCAGAAGCGGGACTGCTGGGTCACATGGTAGATCTATGCTAATTTTTTCCGCAGCAGTTGCACCGATTTACATTCCCGCCGACACCGGTAAACCTGCCCTGTGAAAAGTTCTGTTAACAATCGCGGGACTGCAGACTTCTTTTTGTGTGTCAAGTGTGTTTGTGCGGTGTGTGACTTATACATTATCTCACTTGATTTCCTGGCAGCTCCGGGGACGTGGGATCTGCTAGGGGTGCAAATATGGCCCCGGCCTATACCTGTGCTGGGAATCAATGCGTTCGAAAGCGGCGGCTGGTGGCCCTTCGCGCCACCTGGTGGGCCAGAGGGAAATGACCATCGCGGCCGAGCCCTTCCAACCTCTTCTCGCAACAAGGGCTTCAAGGGCTCTCGGCTTGAACACGGAAGCCTCGCCGCGCACAGGACCCCAAACCCTGCCTGACAGCACGGAAACGCTGGTCTCTGCAAACCCTGCCCCGCACGTCAGTTTATCCAGGACCGTAACCTGGGACGTGGCCCCCTCTCATGTGTGTCTGTTCCAGGTCACACGGCCATCCGTCGCCGGGTCGCGGCCTCGGGGGCGGGGTTGAGCAGCTGCCGCGGGGGGAGGGGGACAGGAGGCACGACCTCCTGCCTGGCGAGGTGGCCTCCTTCCGGTTGGCAGGGCTGGCGGGTCTGTTTACCCGTCTCCGTGTGCGTCGCTATGGCCACCCAGCGTGACATTTCCTGCCTTGTCCCCCAGGGGAGTGGGCTTTCTATCCTGCAGGGATGACCGGACGCCCTCCCTCTCCCAGGAGACCTCCCCACTCTGGACCTGCTGGAGGAAAGGGACTCTAGGGGATGGAAGGGAGGTTAAGGGCTGAGTCAGGGAGCTCAGGGTGAAAGGTCTGGAAGCCGGAGGCTGGGGTACGGAGATACAGAGCTCATTCTCCCAGGCTGTGGGCTGTCGGGTCCAGACCCCTCCGCGTCTGTCAGTAATCTCTCAATAGCTCTATCTTTTATCTATCCATCCATCCATTGTCGATTTATCTATGGTCTGTCATCTATCCACCCATTTATCTACCCATCTATCAATAATCTGCCTATATCTCCTTTATCTATCTATCCATCCATCCATCCATCCATTCATCTATCTATCTATCTATCTATCTATCTATCTATCTATCTATCTATCTATCTATCTATCTATCTATCTATCTATCTATCTATCTATCTATCTATCTATCTATCTATCTATCTATCTATCTATCTATCTATCTATCTATCTATCTATCTATCTATCTATCTATCTATCTATCTATCTATCTATCTATCTATCTATCTATCTATCTATCTATCTATCTATCTATCTATCTATCTATCTATCTATCTATCTATCTATCTATCTATCTATCTATCTATCTATCTATCTATCTATCTATCTATCTATCTATCTATCTATCTATCTATCTATCTATCTATCTATATCTATCTGTCTAATCTTTCTGTCAACCCTCCATCCATCCACTGGAGATTCAAGCCGTGAAGAAAAGGAAAGCAGACACGGGCACATCAGGATGGCGGTGTGGACGCGTGCATACGTGTGCGTGTGTGTGCGCTTGTGAGTGTGTGTAGACACATGATCGGGGTATTTGAGCAGAGCTCCGAAGGGCGTGAAGGAGGGCGCCGTGTGGGCAACCAGGGGAAAGCATCGCAGGCACGTTGCAGGGACGAGAATGAACGCGCACGCCCAGGGTGCGTGTGGCGTTGCAGCCGAGGTGGACGGATCTGGGGGCTTGGGGGGCCGATGGCGCCGGCCTTGCGAGGCTACTGCCGTCCTAGGCTTTCTCCCTGAGTGACATGGGGGACCATGGGGGAATTTTTGGGGCATTTTTAATTTATTTATTTTTATTGAGGTGAAATTCAATAACATAAAGTTAATCCTTTTAAAGTAAACGACTCAGGGATATTTTGCACATTCACCGTATTCTGCAGCCACCACCTCTGTCTGGTGCCAGAACAAGCTCGTCCCCTAAAGGAGACCCCGACCCCGTGAGCGGTCACCCCCCAGTCCCCTCCCCCAGCCCCTGGCACCACAAACCCACTTTCTGTCTCTGTGGATTGGCCCGTTCTGTACGTTTGCTATCAACGGAATCACACGCTGTGTGTCCTCCTGGGTCTGGCTTCTCTCACTGAGCGTCCTGTGTTCAAGGTCCAGCCACGCTGTAGCCTGTGTCAGAGCTTCACTCCTTTTCACGGCTGTGTGATATTCCACTGTGTGCATGGACCCCGTCCTGTGTATCCATCCGTCCCTCCATCCATCCATGGACACTTGGGTGGCTTCCACCATTTGGCTCTTATCCACAAGGAGAATTGTGAGGCTGGCTTGGCTGGATCTGCCTCTGGCTCCAGGTGAGAACTGACCATCGGGGAGAGTGTGGGACCAGAGAACCCAGGGCCGGGGCCTAGACCTAAGACCAGTTCACACCCCAGGGGATGGCAGAGAAAGCAAGACCCAGCTGGACTTGAGTGCGCTTTGGAGACAGAGCCCTGGGAGCTGCCTGGCTGCCTGCTGGGCGAGGAGGGGGAGCCCGGGGCCGGCCCGGCCAGCGCGGCACATGGGGTTGCCTCGTACCGTCTGAGAGGGAGCCAGGAGCTCACTCTTTCGTGTGGAACGTGAGTCGCCGTTCCCCTGAGACGTGAACGAGGCTTAGCTTCCGTGGAAGGAAGTGGAGGAGGGTTACAAGGGACCCCGTGGGATCGGGGTCTCCGGGACCCCGAAATAAAAATGGGAAACGCAGTGACCAGGGACAGCTGTGGCACCCTGCTTCCATCTGAGGCCAGCGCCGCAGCCCCGTGTGAAGTTCCACATCAATTGCGTTCACGGGGCTGCCGCCGGGGCACGTGCTGAAAGCTGGTGGCTATTCGTGGGGGCCGACCTGCGAGCTGACATGCCCACCTGGTGAAAGCACCCTGCTCACACGTTCCCAAGAGCCAAGAGAGTAGCCCGCAGGGAGGGATCGGCTGGGTCACGATCGCAGCAGGGGCGCGGGTCTTCGGTCCAGACGGCAATGTGCACGGCGGGGCGCAGGCCTTTTTAAAAAAATTCATTACTCAGTTGACAGGTTGTTTACTTTGATCCCTCTCTGTAAATTAAAGTAGAGTTGATTGACAATATTATATTAGTTTCAGGTGTACAGCATAGGTAAATAGTCTTTAAAAACACGAATAGTCTTTACCATTTTTAAAGACTGTGCTCCATTCACAGTGATTATAAAATTTTCGCTGTATCCTCTGTGCTGCACACAGAGAATCCAGTAGCTTATTTAGTTTATGTCTAGCACTTTGCATCTGTTAATCCCCTCCCCCTGTCTTCCCCCTCCCCCCTGGTCACCACGAGTCTGTCCTCTGTATCTGTGAGTCTGCCTCTGTTTTGTTGTATTTGTGCGTTTGTCTTTTCTAGTCCACGTGTAAGTGATATCATACAGTATTTGTCTTTCTCTGACTCATTTCACTTGGCATTATGTCCTCTAGGTCCATCCATGTTCATCCAGCTCCTTTTAAAGGCACCCAGAGCGGCTCAGACCTAGAGGTACCTGGGCCCGCCAGTCTCCATGAGATGCCTTCCCTGGCTGTGGCCCCATCCACGCCACACCCTCTGGCCCGAGCCCACTCAGGCTCGGGGACCGTGGCACCTTCCCTCCGAGTGAGAGAAGACCTGAACCCACACGTGGGGGAGATGGCACAGCCTCTCACCCTCCGGGTCCTGGCTGGCGGCTGGGCTCACGCAGAGAATCCAGCCGCCCCAGAGCTGGGGGGTCGGCTCAGGAGGGGGGACCCCGCATGCCTTGGGGCTCAGGTCTTTTTTGGGCCCGTGTAAAGAAACAGGATCTGCGCATCTAAGACCTCGGGGCCGCGCCTTTGCCCCTCAGCTGTCACAAGAGCTGTGTTTGTGTGGTTGCTGGGAGATGCGGGGTTATAAATAGGAGGGTCAGCCAGGGTCAGAACCAGGCATGGGCCGCCAGGACAGGCTGCTGTAAGCGGTGACAGCCCGGGCCTGGCCTCTCGACGCTGTGGGTGACCGGGGAGACGGCGCCTTCACAGATTACGCCGGGGCTTCGTGATCCCGCGCGCACACAGCGACAGCGGCTCTGCAGACCCCAGCGTGTGAGGTTTCCTTGTCTGATCTCCGTTTTCAGAAACACGGGCAGGGGTCTGGCTGGCGAGGTCTATGCTGCTTTTAGGACACACAGTTTGTAGTCACTTTGCCCAAGAAACGGGCACCAGCCCGGAGGGGTCAGGCGCCCGCCTCTGCTGCCTGGTTGTCTTTGCAGACACAGCTCAGAGGCGGACCGACCCCTGGGCGTGTACCGTGGCTTCAGAGAGAATCTCTGTCTTTTTCTGCAGCGTTGCCTGCGTGAATGAAGCAGCTTCAGTGTCCTTTGAAAAGCACACAGGATTTCCCAAAGTCTGAATTCTAGGAGATACGGTTGCTTAAGAGCTGGAGGGTGTCGGGTAGGAAAGCAGAAAAGTTCAGAGAAAACGTGAAGAATGTAAGCAGGACCCCTCGAAAGTCCGGTCATCGGGGTGTTTGTTCGAGAACGGTGGACGTGGGTGTGGAAAGGGGCAAAATCAACCCTGAAACGTTACCCGGGAGGCACTGGGGGCTTTGTGCAAAGGGGAGGAGCTGCCATCCCCGCCCATCAGCCCATGGATCCAGGGGGGACCCCAACCCCTCTGAGTCTCCCCGGTAAGGGGCCGGCACCTGCCGAGGTTGCAACGACCAGGCCCCCCTCCTGTAGAATGGGACGTGGTCCCGGAGTAACTAGGGTCCCAGGAGAAAGACTGCAGCTGTGCTGGCCCCAGGGACCCGTCCGGCAGGGCTGGGGGAGCGCTCCGGAGGGGACACTGCCCCCCACCCAGGGCATGTGGTCTTGTCCTCCTTCACGCAAAGTTGGCACGTCTGCTGCAGGATGCTGACCCTGTCGGGGGCGGATCAGCCGTCGGCATCCTCACCTCCAGGAGCGCACTCGCCCCGGCTCGGGTGACGGTGCCCTTATTTCGGGAAGGAAGACACAGGACCACCGGGGTGTGGCGCTGTTGGGGCCACGGAGGGTGGAGACGCCCCGTGTCAGGTTTCGGCAAAGCTGGGGTGGGAATTAGGACACTGTATAAGGAGCCCAGAAGGAGCCCCACCACCACTTGCCGGGGCCTGGAGTGCTGCCCAGGGCTGGGGGACGCCGGGGTGGGCCTGAGGGTCCCTGCCTGTCGGGAGCCCACCGGCCACGGAACTTCACGCATCGGTGGTGCCGATGGCCAGACTAGCCACGCCGCAAAACAGAGTCCAGAATTGCTGTTTAACGTTTCCAAAATGAGACGGAATGGGGGTGTGGTGGTGCCGTGTATGGTGGAATGGGTGGCCCTAACAGGCCAGAATTTATGGCTTTTCCTGCAAAGGGTCATGGCAACCAAGCTTCCTCGGCTTGGTCAGGACTAAATTCGGGTGATGAGTTTCCTGGGGTTTTTCGTAACAAATTTCCACAAACTGGGGGGTTTAAAACAGGAATTCATCCTCCTCCCGGTCCTGGAGACCAGACGCCTGAGGTCAGGGTGTCCCAGGGCTGCGCTCCCTGCAGAGGCTCCAGGGGAGGGTCCTTCCCGCCTCTTCCAGCTTCTGGGGGCTCCAGGCGTCCCTGGGCTCGTGGCCGCCTCCCTCCCGTCTCTGCCTCTGTCTTCCCGGGGCTTCTCCTCTGTGTCTGGGTCTCTCCTCTTCTGTCCCTTCGAAGGACCCTGTCATTGGATGTAGGGCCACCCTCCTCCAGGAGGACCTCATCTCTGACCCTTCACTGCATCACATCTGCAAGGACCCTGTTTCCACATAAGGTCCCTTTCCCCAGGTGGACAGCAAGCTGGGGTCTCTTTCATAAGGACACTAAAGCTTATGACCACGCTCATGACCTCATGACGTCGCAGAGGCACCATCTCCATCACAAACATCAGCCTGTAACACCCGCTCCCTCACTTTCCTTTCCTGTGAGACGGGACTGGAAGGACTGACTCTGCTGCCCTGGGGGCCCAAGACCGCCGGCAGCTCACGGGGCTGTGCTGTCCCCCTCTTTCCCCGCCCCCCACCCCCCAGGAACGCTGTCCTGGGGCTGAGTGCAAGCTGCCTCGTCTGAGGTCAGATCGTCCATAAGCCTTACAGTGAAATACGACCACGCGGACCAGACATCCAGGTCTGCCGCGTTTATAAGCCCGGACGGCTCTACGCACCGGCTGGGGGTCCTTATTCCTCTCCGTGCTGGTGAAGGCCCGTCCCCCTGCGTCCGTGAGCCACAGAGGCCCTGGGAAAGTGTTGTTTGTTCATTGAGTGTAAACGTGTGCGTAAGAGAACAGTGTGTGGGGGCTCCCGGGACATGAGGTGGTCGCAGAAGGACTGCCGCGGGGGCAGAGCTCGGGGCCTGTTGGTGGGGGGTGTTGCACGTCTGACCACGGAGGAGGCTGAGCTGAGGATGTGGTCCCAGCCGCGGGCCCATCAGCTCAGGTCTGCAGCTGCCCGGGGCCGGGGCGCTTTGGATGAAGGCAGGTGGAAATTCATCACCACCTTGCTGGAGGCGTGGCGGATGTCCGGGGCCGCCTGGGCCGGGTCTCCTCTGTCCCACGCTGGCCGAGGGTGAGGTCCTCGGAATCCTCTCTGCTTCAGGATGGAGGACCTCGGGGATCCAGGCACAGAGGGCCCCTTCCTCCTCCAGACCCTGGGCAACGAGACGTGCCTTTGAGGTTCAGGTCCTGCCCAGGGCTGGGTGTCCTGTCGGATCCAGGAGCTGGCGCTCAAATGCGTTCTCCCCAGTAACGGTACGGTGGGACCTCGAGACAGTAGACAAAACACAGCGGTGGAAGCACCATCATTTGCAAACAGAGGCCGTGTCCCCGTATGTATGGCTGACTCGCCCGTCTCCCAGGGCCTGAGGGAGGTCCAGGAAGGGGCGGGGGCCCTGTTCCCTTGCCGGCTCCTCTGCTTCGCTCTACAGATGGGGTCCGGTCCTCTTGTTGCTCCGGGATTGCAGGTAAGAAGGGTAAGTTTTCAATCGTCTGGGGTCAGGGAGGGAGTCTCTTTACTAAGCTGAGGTCCTAAGTTACTGGGGTCACAGCCCCACCCAGTTTCCGGCTCAGCTCGAGTGTTTTACCCGTGAACGTCTGCATTATAATCGGAAATGTTATCCAGAAGGGAAACGGCGATTCCTACGCTTCAGGGTGAAAAATGACGATGAGGTCTCCCTGCGCAGCCACTGGAGAGAAGGTCCCCAGTGCCACCACCATGCCCTGTAAGTACACGGACATCACCGCCATCCCCAAGCACCTCATCCTGTCCACCTCTGTGAAGACCCTATTTCCAAATACAGTCTCATGATGGGGTCCTGGGGGTAAGGACTTCAACATACCTCATTTGGGGTTCACAACCCACCCGTGACAGTTTTGTTTTGTTTTGTTTTTTTTCTGTAAAAAATAAACGTCAAGGGAGTTCAGAGCCGTGGGGGGCACCTCCGGACATGTGGGTGGTTTTGAGTGTAGGTTTGTGGATTACACGGGTCTCTGCCTTCATGCCAGGGTGGCGTGTAATATCCTTCGTTTTGCTTTTTAAGAGAATCACCCCAAGTTTACCAATTTATGTGTTTGGACAGGAGATCTTTATGGCACAGGTTTGAAAAGCAACAAGATCCTGAACGATAAAAAAAACTGCTTTCCGTGAAGGGTTAACTTTCTTGGCAGTGATCATAATTGCTTTGGGGTTTCCCACAGTTTCTTAAACGTTACATTAGCAGATGTTATACAATTAACCGTAGCTGGAAAAGGATATCAATTTACACATCACTCAAATAGCAAATGATTTTTTTTCTACAGTCTTACGTTCTGTTTTTCCCATGCTCTGTGTCTTGAGATGTAATAGGACATGATTGACGTTTACGTAGAAACTTAATTTTGTACAAGCCTGCCAGAGCATTTCACCAGTTTTGAGGTTTTCTTTACTTTTTTGAGTTTATTACAAGTAGAAATAACACTGGTACTTTTTTGGCTATACCTTGCCCAGCAACGAAAGGGATGGACTTTTTAAAAGCATTTAATTGAAAGGAATGAAACTTCCCTTATTGAAGTTAAAAAATCCCAATGTTACAAAACATTCCACCTGCTTTATTTATTGAACCTTGGCGGGTGTTAGCGAACATCGTTAGAATATGACCCAGAGCCCGTGGATGTTAACTTTGACCCTGGATGCCGCAGACCTTTCATTACGATCAGACGGAGATAAAGTCAGCAATTGTCTCTAATTATTCTGCAGTTCAGGATCTGGGTGCCCCCGGTTGCACAAATTCACACACATCTCACACCAAGTACCTAGTTTCTGGGCATAGGAAGCATCCAGCTGAAACTAATTACACAGAGGAAGCGAGGTCCATGAGATGGGCCAGGTCTGCACGTGCGGCTGGTCAACTAACGCTGTTTATCCTTTGTTGATTGTGGTAACATATACGTAACATAACATTTTCTATTTTAACTGTTTTTGGGGGGCCATGCTGCACGGGTTGCGGGAGCTTAGTTCCCCGAGCAGGGATTGGACCTGGGCCCATGGCAGTGAAAGTGCTGAGTCCTAACCACTGGACCGGCACGGAATTCCCTGGTTTTTAACTATTTTAAGTGCACAGCTCCAGTACATTCACGTTGTACAACCGTCCCCACCGTCCGTCTCCAGAACTTTCTCATCTTCCCAAACCGAGACTCTGTCCCCTTGGAACACTCACTCCCCATCTCCCTCCCGCAGCCCCTGGACCCACCCTCCTGCTCTCTGCCTCTATGGATTTCACTCCTCTGGGGAGCTCCTCTTGGTGGACTCACACAGTATTTGCCCTTCTGTGTCTGGCTTATTTCACTGAGTGTAATGGCCTTAAGGTCCGTCCACGTGGTAGCCTGTGTCAGAGCTTCACTCCTTTCTAATGGCTGAGTCATAATCCACTGTGTGCATGGACCCCATCTCGTGTATCCATGTGTCCATCCATCCGTCCATCCATGGACTTGGGGTATGTTGACCTCTTAGCCGTTTGTGAATAATGCTACTGTGAACCTGGGTGTACAGCTGTCTCATTGAGTCCCTGCTTTCCATGATGTGGCGGGGCAGCGGAGTTCCGGAGGAGAATTTCTGGATGATATGCGAATTCAACGTTTAGTATTTTGAGGAACCGCCGTACTGTTTTCCAACGTGGCAGCTCCATTGCACATTCCCACCGTCGGTAACCCTGGGTCCCCCTCTCTCCACATCCTCACCAGCCCCGAAATTCTACTTCATGATCATCGCCGTCCTGATGGGTGTGAGGTGATGTCTCACTGGGGCGGGGGGGGGTTACCTTTTCTGCAGGCAAAAGGGAACGCCCGGCTGGGGAAGAGCCGGCATCTACCCACAGACCCAGACGCTGGAACTTAGGTCTGTAGACCACGTGCGCTTGTGCCAGTGTCTGATTCTGCCCTGGTGCTCTTGACCTCTGGCCTCGGCCCCTAGCTTATCTTGAACGCTCTGCTTTACCTGACCAGCTGCCCATCCATCTGGTATCAAATGTCCACCGAATAAAGCACCGTGCCTGACACAGAGAAGAAGCCGCTCCCCAACACAGCGTGGGTTCAGTGAGGTCCGAAGAGACCCTCCTTCCCGGACATCTTTGTCCGTGCGGACGCCAGCGCCCACAGGGTGGTTTTAGGAGGAAAGCTGTGACTACCGCCAAGACTGAGCTCAAACCCGCTGCCCCCCACATCTGAGCGTCCTCTGTGCGGGCAGGGAGGCCAACACAGGAGCCAGCGCAGAGGGGCCCCGAACGCCCAGCAAGCAGACAACCCGGGGCTGGCCGTGGCCGCCGAGGCTACAGGGCCCTCCAGGGACACCGCACGCCCTGACACTAGGCAGGGTCAGGACGCCCGGCTGGCCCCTGTGACGCAGCCGTCTCAACCAGAGCGGAGCAAACACGGTCAGTCCTGCTCCTGGCCACGTTCCCGACAGCCCGAATCCGTGCCCTTTCTCTAGTGGCCTTGGGGCTGCCGGCCAGCGGTGAGATCTCGCTTCTGGACCAATATCGCGGCCAGCCCGGTGCACAGGGTGCCTCCCGTATCACAGGGCTGTGTTTAAGGAGACAGCTTCCTTCCCCGGGCTCCGCCCACATCTCCAGGTGCCCAGGCCGCCTCCACACCCAGGACGGATGCCCTGGGCTTCCCCAAAGAAGGAAGTGTGTCTGCGGCCACTGGGCGGGGAGCCTGCCCGGCACAGACACAGTACACGGTGGGGCCGGGGCGCCTCGCCGGGGATTCACCTGTGTGGGCACCAGGGGCTGTGCGGACAGGTGGCCTGGGCTTCTGACCGCGGCTGCAGCGCCTGCTGGGTCTGCTGTGCGGGCGGTAAAGGGGTTATTGTGCCTGGAGAGGCTCCCTCTTGCTGGACCCGTCATCTCCCGGATCCAGGTGGACGCTCGGTACCTGCCCCGGAGAGCGGGCCTCCTTTCTTCCTGCAGAGGCTCTGGAGGGGTCCAGCTCTGCCCCTCCAGGCCCGGCTGTCCTCCAGACCAAGACAGAAGGAAAGTTCCTCTTGGCTTTTGCAGATCATGAGATGCTGGCCTCTGCTTGCAAAAGCAATCCGGACAGGCTCCTGGTAAAAAAAAATTCCAGAAAACAATAAAGGAGAAAAGAATTGAGTCTTAAAAAAAGTAAAGGCGAAAATAACGCCAGCACCTTGAGAGAGTTTTGGGTACGTACTTTGGTGTCTTTCGCTCTGTTTTGTTTTGTTTTTTCCATGTGTTTCCTTCCATTTTTTTCCCCCTAATCAATGATATGGGCATTCACATTGATCCTTCTCTCCCCCAGGGAGAGATAACACACATCTGATAACACACATATCTGTTCCCCCCAGGGAACAGATAACACACATCTCGTCTTATAAGTTAGGGATCCCATCAGATTTACAGCAGTTGCTTTTATATGCAGAGTTTTTTTTCCAGTTAAATTGTGTGATGAACAGTCTTCTTGCCAAGAAAAACCTCTGGAAATGTCTTTTCTTTTTCCAAGTGAGGATGCTATTCTGTGGTGTGGCTCCTCCATGGTTGATTCAGCCATTTCCTGGATGTCCGAGCGTTTCGCTTGTTTCCAAATTCAACACGAGAAATTTCTCAGCGAGGACGGTGCCCACGTACGAACCCTTGGGCACAGCTCTGATTTATGACTCTGGGAGCAGATCCTGGAAGGAAGGGGGTGGCTGAACTTTCTCGAGTCTTTGATACCCAAATGCTGAATTGCTTTCCCAGAAGGCTTCACCATAGCATGAAAGAGCCGTCCTCTGCTGTGTCATCGGTTCCCCCAATGCCTGCCAACCTCACCGTTGAAAATGGCTCTGTGGGAGTTTCCAGTGGCTGCTGTCATGAAGGCCCAGACTGAGGGCCTAAAACCGCAGGCATCCATCCTCCCCAGCCCTGGAGACCAGACGCCTGAGGTCAGGGTGTCCCAGGGCCGAGGTCCCTCCAGAGGCTCCAGGGGAGGGTCCTTCCCGCCTCTTCCAGCTTCTGGGGGCTCCAGGCATCCCTGGGCTTGTGGCCGCCTCCCTCCCGTCTCTGCCTCTGTCTTCCCGGGGCTTCTCCTCTGTGTCTGTGTCTCTCCTCTTCTGTCTCTTAGAAGGACCCTGTCATTGGCTGTAGGGCCACCCTCCTCCAGGAGGACCTCATCTCAGACCCTTCACTGCATCACATCTGCAAGGACCCCATTTCCAAATAAGACCCCATTTGTAGGTTCTGGGGGTCAGGATGTGGACACGTCTTTATTGGGGCACACCATAGAGCCTATAACACCGTTTTTTTTACTGTTTTATTTTGCATTTTTGGGGGGACCACCAGGGGTGTAAACTCACCTCATTTTTCTGTTTTTCCCTCTAAAACGTCTGTACGTGTCTGTATCTCTTTCTCTGCCACGAGTGGCTGTTTGCTTATTCGTTCCCAAGACCTTTGGTAACAAACCTCCCTCACTTTATTATTTGCCTTGTGAATTTTCTTCACATCTGTGCATCTAAAGTTTCTGTGTCGCCGAATTCTGCAAACTGATATTTTAAGGTTTTTCATAACGGGGAGGCCTTCCTGGTCCTGGAATCTCGGAAACACTTGTGTGTTTCCTCCACATTCTTTTCATGCTTCTGCTTTGCCGATCCACACGGGATCCATGGTGGAGTCTTTTTCGGGGCGAGTTTCCCACGTGATGGTTTTGCCCTGTGGAGTGAAGTCACCAGGACGTACGCTAAGTGGTCCGTCCTCGCCCGCTGGTTCTGCGTTGTGGGCCCTTGAGTGGGAGGTATCCCTTTAACGGTTTCCCTTTAAGTTTTTGTCTGGAATATGGCAGAGCTCCAGGCCGGGGTTGGGGGTGTCCTGACCAGCAGTCATGTGGGACTAGGGGAGACACAGCCCTTCCTGTTGCACCAGCCCTGGGTCAGGCCGGGGGTCCCGAGCCGGTGACCCCAAGGCGGACACCTTTGCTCTGCAAACTCCGGCTTCCTTCCTGTGTGTCTGTCCTTCCTTTCCTGGTTTTTGGGACCCCGGGAACCTTCTGGTTCAGACCACCCCTGGCCGTACCCAGGAACCTGGTAAACTTGGGGAGGAGGCCTTAACGGCCGGCCCAGGCCTGATGCGTTTCCCAGCCAGACAAGATGTGTGATTTGACAGCTGCCTTAAATTCCTCCCCTGCAGAAAAAGTGCGGGGTTTGGGGCACCTGCGGTGGGGCTGGGGGTTGGAGGGTGGTGATCCTTGTGTCCCTGGAGCCACTTCCTGTAGGTGGCTGCCGGCTCCGATGGGCAAGGAGCCTGCTCTGCAGCCCATGGTGCTGGCAGAAGATTTATCGTGTGCGTGGCCTCGGAGATGCAGAAGGAAAACAGAGGCTGTAAGTGGTTCTGGCACTCGGACGGGCCCCGGGGAATCGGCCCAGAAAATGCTTTTCTCCTCCCCACTATGCCTCATGGGTATGCCCTGTGGAGTTCACCTTAGTAGATGCTGGCTGAGCATCCGCTATGAACACTGAAAGTGCATAGACAAACAAAATAATATATAACTGCTGCTTGTGGGGCGTTCCCTGGGGGGAAGTGACCTCGCAGGGTGTGCAGAAGGGAAGACTGAGGATGTCAACTCAGGCTGGTGATAGAGTCGCCCAGGAAGAGGGAACAACATGTAGACCAACACCTAAGGGGCCAGGAGAAGCCAGCCATGTGCAGGGAACAGCAATCGGGCAGAGGGTTCAGCATGTTGCAAAGACTATGAACTGGGAAGGAGCTTGGTGTGTCCTGAGATCTGAAGGCCGTCAGGGCGGTCTAAGGGCCAAGGGGAGAACTCCTGGGGGTTGGGGGCGTTTAGAGGCATTCAGAGACCCTGTCATGGAGGCCTTGCAGGCCTGGTGAGGGGCCCAGAGTCCACTCAAAGGACAAAGGGAAGCAGAAGAAGGTGTTGGTGTCCAGCTGTGTCCTGTCGCTCTGACCCAGTCGAGGCTCTCAGACCCAGAGTCTAGCTTCTCACAGCCACACAGGGTTCTCCTGGGGCTGTGCAGCCCCCCGTGTGGAAGGTCGTGAGAGCATGGAAGTCACCCCCATCCTCAGAGGTGAATCCCAGTCAGTCCAGTCCTCCTTCCCTGCATCCCCACAGACACCAGTCTACTTTCTGCGTCTGTGGATTTGCCTGTTCTGGACGTTTCCTATAAACAGAATCATACAATATGCGGCCTTCTATGTCTGCTTCTCTCACCGAGCATCATGTGTTCAAAGTCCATCCACGCTGTAGCCTGTGTCAGAGTTTCACTCCTTTTCATGGTTGCGTCATATTCCACTGTGTGGATGGACCCCATGCTGTGTGTCCATCCATCCATCCATCCATCCATCCATCCATCCATCCACCCACCCACCCACCCATCCGTCCATCCATCCATCCACCTATCCATCCATCCATCCACCCATCCATCCATCCATCCATCCATCCATCCATCCACCCATCCGTCCATCCATCCATCCATCCATCCATCCACTCTTTCCACCCATCCATCCAAAGATCCGTCCAACCATGCATTTATCCATCCATCTGTGGACACTGGCTGTTGTGAATAGTGCTACGGTGAGCGTTCAGGTACAAGTATGTGTTTGAACACTTGTTTCCAGTTATTTGGGGGACCTACCTGGAAGCAGAATTGCTGGGTTGTATAGTAATTCTCTTTCACTGGTTGACAGACCACCAAACCATTTTCCCTTCTCTGCTGTGGGCTCACCTGTGTGTCCAGGTGTGTGGGTGACTCTCACCCTCATGGCACCTACACTGGTCCCTTTGCTCCACAGTGGATGAAACCCTGGGGCTGAGGTCCGCCTGTGGCCTCAGCCCGCCTCCCAGAGAGGAGCCCAGGCGTCAGCACACGGTCCCCCAGCACGCATAGTCCCTCCAGGTGCCCTGGTGTCCACCCCAGGGGAGCCCTACAGATGCTTTTTTGCAGAGCTTCGTGCTGCTGGGGTCCCAGGGCGCTGGGTGGCTTTCTGGGCACCAGGCGCTACCGGGACGCCCCGGAGGACAACAGGCTGTGCACGGCTCCCGAGTTTCCTCTGCTGTGACTCAGTTTACCTGCGCGGCAGTACCGGGGACGGAGGCCGGTCAGCCGTCTGGAAGGGGACGCTCGTGGTGGGGTTTGGACAAGTGGGGGTGGCCTCACCCCTTTCCCGCAGAATTAGCAAGCATCTGGACGGCTGATGGCCACACACGGCCGGCTGGTGTAGATGGAGACCTGGGACCCTCTGCTTCCTGAGGCTCTGGGGACCACAGGGAAGGGGGGATGGGGGCCCCTGAGGAGGCCGGCGGGGCTGGGGGTGTCTGTGTGCATGGAGGGCTCGTACACGGTGGTTTCCTGGACTCCACCTATGATGGAGTCAGCCTGAAGGGTACAGACAGAAGGCGAGGGTCTCCCTCCCTCCCTCCTTCCTTCCTTCCTTCCTTCTCTCTTTCCTCACCCCCTCATCTCTCTCAGGAGACACCCCCAGGCACCCTGGGAGGCTCACAGCCCTGGGCTCTGTCTCCGAGCAGCACTGACCGCAGGCAGCCTGCCCCCGGGAACCGTGCTGCTTGGTGGACGAGGTGACCCAGGACATCAGACCCACCGGAGAGGCAGGGGCCGCTGACAGGGGCAGGCAGGGCCGGTAGGGGGAGAGGTGGGGCCGATGTCTCCAGAGAAGGGATGAGTGATGGTTCGGGCTGGGGAGGGGCCTGGCGGGGGCGGGAGCAGCTCAGGCGATAGCTTGGAGGCTGGGGAGCCCTGGACTCGTGGGGACCACCTGGGCAGTGCGAGGGTGGGGCAAAGGTCTGTGCCAGCGTGGTGGGGACAGGGCCGCACCGCTCCTGGCTTCCTAGGGCCGTTCAAAGGCTTTTCTTTCATAACCCCGTGTCCGGAGCACAAAACCCGGAGCCCGGCCGCTCGCCAGCTGTGTGACCAAGGGCAGGTGTCTTGCTCTCTCTGTGCCCCCGTTTCCTCATCTGTAAAATGGGGCAATTATGAGACCCATACAGGGCAGAAGAGCCATCACTCAGCTATCGTTTGCTGATGCTGTTTTCAAGCCGTGGAAAGGTAGGACACAGACTCACAAACCTGCAGGAGTGGGGAGAGAACAGAGGGGTGTCAAGGAGGCTGCGGCCGGGGCCCGCAGGTCCTGGGATCTTGGGGCCGGAGCCTTCTGTCTGTCTGTGGAGCTGGATGGCTACTGGATGGCTAAACACAGAACATGGCTCAGAATGTTCCAGGATGCATCTCCTAAAAACAAGTCCCCACGACCTCTAAGATAATTATCCATCCCCTAAACACAGAACACCAGTTCGTATTCCAATGCCTACAGTTCTCCCCCGCACATGCATGGCGTGTTAGCTTTTCTCCCCAACCAGGTTCACGTGGAGGCCTGCGAGGCTGCCTGTCCTGAAGGAAGCTCCCTGGGCCTGGAGGGAGGCAGCTGCCACTGACTCTGGACCAGAACCCAGGATCTGGGTGCCCGTTCCCCGTGAGGCCACACGATGGCGCTGTCACCCACGGAAATGCAGAGGCTTCCTGGCTTCTGCAGAGTTTTGCAATACTTATTTCCTTTACCAAAGGCTTTTAAATTTTTCTCTGCTGACCAGCGGGAGCCTTCCCCACGTTTCTGTGTTTAACGAGGCTGGTGTTTCCGGTTTTCTTTTTTTTTTTTTTTTTTTGAAGTTCATTATAAACCAGCATCAACCCTCCCCCATCCTGACGCGGGTTTCTAACTTGGTCCAGGTTACACTGCAAACCGACTAATTCAGAACGGAGGTTGTCAGGCCTGCACGCTGCTCCTAACAAACCCATCCGCTCGGCCACCTTTCTGACTTCTCCCGGCTTCTCTGCATTGAAGGGTCATGGCGCAGATCTGCTGAAAACCGACAGGGAAGACAGGTTCCCTTAAGGCCCCATGTCCGCCCCCGTCAGCCAGTGATCCCGGTGAAGAAAACGTCAAAAACCCGGGTGGCGTGGAATTGTCCAGAACACTCTGAGCGGAGTTCTTGCTGCTTCCAGACATGTGCAGGGCGTCCGGCGCTGTTCTCACGTCACCCTGGCCACACGCGGGCAGCTGATGGCCACGGGCAGGCTGAGTGTGCCGGTGTCCCCTGGCCTCCCTGCTGGAGACGGTCTTACCCAGCCTTGCCCTGGAAACACCGCTTTCCCAGCAGCTTCGCCGGGAACTGCACTGTCAGCCTGTCGGAGTTTCCTCGAGAAATTTTTTTTTTGGCAGAAATCTTTTAAGAGCCAACAAAAGTGCATGAAATGTCCTGCTGTCATCCTCCGTGGAGACTCACGTTCTGTGGGTGCATAAGGATCTCTTGATGCCCGTGTGAATTATTTAGGGTCACAACCGGGATTTCTTGGTGTTCAGACAGATCCTGCTCTTCTAATTTGTAAGAAGAATGAATGGAAGTTTCTGGAAGTGGGACGTCCTTTGTGGTTCGTTTGCACGAGGATCAGATGCACGGAGAGGCTTGTCCAGAACTGACGTGAGGGGTGCAGACCCCCCGTTTAAACAGCCGTGAGGGCCGCTGATGGCTGCCCACTGGTGGTTCTAGGAGTTCAGGGACCACTGATGGGCCAGCCCGAAGCTGCCTGTCACAGTGGTTGGGGAAGGGTTTCCTGCTGCCATGGACACCATGACCTCAGAGGTCTGGTCCGTTCTTACCTGCTCTCATCCTGCTGGCTGGGCACTCCCTTCTCTGCAGGCCCTGCAAAAATGCCGCACGCGGCAGCTCCTGGGTTTTGACACACGTCGGGGATGTGATGGTGAAGCGTTGGAGCAACTTCAGCAAAGGGGCCCCGTGTAGCCGGGGCTTCCGACGGGGAGCGGTTCTGCGGGGATGTTGAGACGCCCTGATGTGCTGGTGGGCGAGGAAGTCCGGGCTGCAATGAGGCCACTTCGGCACCCAGCTCCCAGCCCGGGATGGGTGGGGGGGGGACGGGGCATTTGGGGCAGGAGCGGGGGGCCTGGTGTGGCAGCAGGTGGAAGGGAAAACAGCAAGCAGAGGGGACTCTCTCCAGTCTTTCAACGGACCCTATACAGCCGTGAACGGAGAGGTTCAAGGTCATCGTCTTGGCCCTGGTGACTCTTCACGGAATTTAAAAGTCCAGCTGTCGAGGCTGCTTGGAAAGATGACATCCCAGTGTAGCTTCTATTGAGATCAAGGAGCCAGGCCCACCGGAGTAAGGAACACAGACAGGAACCAGCTCTGCTTCCTAGAGCAGCTTTAACAAATGAGATGCACTGAACAACCCACGTGTCCAAGGATGGATGGATGGATGGATACACAGCATGGAGCCCATCCACACAGTGGAATATTACTCAGCCATGAAAAGGGAAGGAAATTATGACACAGGCTGCCACGTGGATGGATGGATACACAGCATGGAGTCCATCCACACAGTGGAATATTACTCAGCCATGAAAAGGGAAGGAAATTCTGACACAGGCTGCCACGTGGATGGATCTTGAGGACATTACATTCAGTGAGATAAGCCAGACACAGAAGGACAAACACTGTGTGATTCCAATGCAACGCTCTTTGGGAGCTGGCTCATCCACGGTGATTTTGGTGCATTTGCTCATCAGAAGGAAGGAGGTTTGACCCTGAAAAGGGAAGGATGCAGAGTCCTTGGTGGTCTTCTTCCTGCTCTGGCCTCCTCTGACCCTTCCAGCACCAGGCTGACTGAAGGCAACACACAGGCACTGGCCTGAGGTCAAAGTCCAGTGTTGCAGATCAGAGGTCAGGTTTGGTCACGCCGTCTTCTGGAGCTAGCCGGATGCCTGGGTGATGAGGCCGCGCGGGTGGGCTGTGTGCTCGGCTTCCCTAGGGTGTTGACTTACCCCTCCTTTTTCTCGTTTGATTCTCCTGGTTTTCTTTCGGTCTAGAAAGCACCGTGGGTTTTCAGGTTTTTTCAATGAAAACAAAGTGTGAGGCGGAGAGAGCAAACGTGATGCTGGAAAGCTTTGATAAATGTTCTGAGTGGGATCCCCGGGACCGTACGAAGCACTGTCTCAGGACCCAGGGGGTCTGTCTCCATCCTGGGGCCAAGAGGTTGAGGGTCTGCTATGTGGGAATGAAGGGTCAGGCCGATGTTATATTTATCATCTTGGGTGGAGAGGGAACTGGATGCTAGAAGAGGGTTTCTCTGGATGCATCATTTTCAAAGGTATGAGATACGCCTTTGTTGGCGGGAGGTGTTTCTTCTGTTGGTTTAACATCTTAGAGGGATGTAGTCACGAGTTACCCTTGTGGAGAGTTTATCCCCTGTTGTAGGTGCCTTTGTTATAAATCCTCAGATGCCAGACACTTGGCTGGAATTAGAGGGATGTTTTACCATGGGGGTGATAACAGCTAACATTACAGTTTATAAAGAGCGTCCAGAAGACTCATCACATTTTTAGAGGTGATGTGGCTTTCAGAAAAAGAGCCCTGTTTACTTAGATTGAGGTAAAATTTACACTACATAAAATCAACCATTTTAAAGTGGGCACTTCAGGGGGGCATTCAGCGTATTCACGACGTGCGAACATTACCACAATGTTGTCTAACCGCCACCTCTGTCTGGTTCCAGAACCTTCTTATCCTGCAAAGGAGACCCCAACCCCATGAGCAGTCACTTCCCCTCCCCCTCCCCCAGGCTCTGGCACCAGGAAGCCACTTTCTGTCACTGTGGATCTGCCTCTTCTGGACGTTTCCTATCAACGGAATCACACGCCGTGTGTCCTTCCGTGTCTGGCTTCTCTCACTGAGCATCCTGTGTTCAAGCTCCATCCACGTGGTATCCATACAGCTGTCCATCCAGGGTCACTTGGGGTATTCCCACCTTTGGCTGTTGTGAGTAGCGCTGCTGTGAATGCGTGTGTTTGAGACCCTGTTTTCACCTCTTTGGGGCACATACTTAGGAGTGGAATTGCTGGGTCACGTGGC